>NW_017306663.1:933826-935693 GCF_000935625.1 Nanorana parkeri
CATGGGGGCACAGGATGGCATGGAGACACAGGATGACATGAAGGCACAGGAAGACATGAAGACACAGGATAACATGGAGGCACAGGATGATATGGGGCACAGAAGATGGGACCATGGAAGACGCGGCCCCGGCCAGCGGAGGCTCCAGCAAGATGCTTTGGTGGCTGGAGGAAGAAGAGGCATGTCCTGAAAGCAGGCTGGGGAGCTGCAGGTAAGAGGAACAGCATGTGTGCAGGGAAAGGGACCCTCCACAGCCCATCATATATCCTGCACAGCCCACCTTAGAGTCTCTGTGCAAGGTCTATGGTGGGCTCTGGGGGGGTCTCTGGTAGGGATTGCAGGGACTCAGGTGGGCAGTGTGTGTGTGCGTGCGTGCGTGCATGCCGGGGTGGGAGTTGGCAAAAATCCTTGCACCGGCCCTGTATCCAGTGTCTCTAACTTTGCATGACGGTTTCCTATAAACATGAACATTGCTTTGCCACACAATGACCAGCAGAATTAGATCTACCAATTGCAGCCTGTGTGATATCAAAGATGAAAATTGGGATTGAAAACGTGTGATCACACACATTACTTCGTGTCACCTCGTATTTTACATTTTAAGCATTCTAGTGTGACATTCCCTACCCTTTTAAAATGTACAGTAACACATCAGA
The DNA here is from genome assembly GCF_000935625.1 of Nanorana parkeri. NCBI lineage: Eukaryota > Metazoa > Chordata > Amphibia > Anura > Dicroglossidae > Nanorana > Nanorana parkeri. The sequence goes on from NW_017306663.1 coordinate 934,483, forward strand.
AGTGAGAAATGAGCTTATGTTTGTGCACAGCCAGTTTTCTGTGTTTGTCCAGTTTTGTATTTTATCTCATTATTATAAAAATACATTTTCTATGTAGGTAATGTAGTTTAGGAAAGTACAAGACTCCTTATAAAAACTTTTACTATATCCTACATTCCCCTTGACATACAGATATTTATTACCGCTACTTCTAATTGTGTATAAACATTTTCCAACAATACCTACCGTTTTCCAATAATTAAAAATATTTAGTCCTTACGTATGTTGGCTGCATTAGTTTACATTTTGCGGGCTAAAAACATTTATAGCAAGTACAGAAAATACCTGTTGATCTTGCCAGAAATGTCCTTGTTACTTGTAAAATAGTTACTGTATTTTTCGCTCCATCAGACGCAAAAAAGGGGGGCAAAAATGTCTGTGCGTCTTATGGAGCGAATCCCTATCGCCCGATGCCCAGGACATTCAGTTTCGGGCGCCGGGCGAGTAGTTTTTTTGTGTGCATTCAGCCCTGTTCCGGACAAGCAGAGCTAAATGTACAGTGGGAGCCGCTGCTTGTTTAATACAAGTGATCTAATCAAATCACTTGTATCAAATAGAGCGGTGACGGCGATCGTGTCCGGGCCCCCCGCCCTCCTCTGAGGGACCCATGACCACGGCATAGGAGCTCACCATAGAGCAGACAAAGAACGTCCATTCTTCGTCTGCTCTGTGTGATCACTGAGACCATGGCGCTTTATTAACAGCACCACCTGCCTCAGCTGTCACTAACTGCAGCTGTCACAGAACCCTACCCTCCCTGCGTCCTATTGTCAGGTGCGCCTTATAGAGTGCAAAATACGGTACTTTAGGGCAGGGGTTTCAAAAGTACTGGCCCACGGGCCAACTGCCTGCCCGTGAACTGGTAGTATGTTGGCCGCAGCCAGCTGACAAGTCAGGCACACAGTCACGGACTGCATGCATGACTTGCGGGAGCAGCTACACAATCTGCATCTCTGCCAGATGCAGACCACATAACTGCTCCTGTCAACGCCGGCACTCACTAGTTTCTTTTGGCCGGAGCACTGACAGCTCTGAGCTCCGGCGAAAAGGAGGGATCAGTAAGGTCTGCACCTGACCGCACTAATCAACCACTGGATCACCAGAGATTGTGCCTCCTCCCTGCAAAGATGTAAGCAGGTGAGGGGGGCTCGCGGGGGGAAAGGGGGGAGGGA
>NW_017306663.1:935896-945319 GCF_000935625.1 Nanorana parkeri
TGCGGGGGGGCGCTTGGAGTGGGGGGAGTGTATTATTTTATGTGTGCTGGGGGGGAGTGTATTATTTTATTTGTGCGGGAGGGTAACATTGGGGAATGTATTAGTGTGTGTTGGGGGCGTTGTATTTTTCTGTGTGTGTGTGTGTATTAGGCCCCATTCACACCTACATTTCAGGTGTGATTAGGGTTTCCTGTGTCAGGAACTTGCGGAATCCCTAATCTGCCGTTTAGAAGCGGCAACTGTCACTTGGATGTACGATCGTGCACCCAGGGAGAGTGATTGATTCCTAACTGCATGCAATCATATCACATTCCATTACATATGGTGTGCTGCTGTTTACATGCAGCTGCTGTCACATGATCAATAACTTAAATGGATGACAGCTGCCGCTTGTAAGTGTTTGTAACATGCGCATACATTAAGACTGAGACCGTTTGTTTTAACATATCAGCAGGTTCCGAGAGTCTTATTTAATATGCCTGCAAGGCCTGACATTTAACTGGTTTTCCAAAAAGCAATATAACACTCCCTGACTGAGCTTTAGGGAGGACATATGGAGCAACTTAATAACAGACATTTCACTGGATTATTCACAAATGAAAGAGGCTTAAAGTGACTCTGTTAAGGGCCGTCCCTGTAATCAGGCAGCCTGAGGTGGATGCCTCAGACGGTATCTCAATGAGCGTGCCAGACACTCATTGGATGTGCCTGCTGCCCCCATTCTGGCTTAAAGTGACTCTGTTAAGGGCCGTCCCTGTAATCAGGCAGCCTGAGGTGGATGCGTCAGACGGTATCTCAATGAGCATGCCAGACACTCATTGGATGTGCCTGCTGCCCCCATTTTGGCCAGAGCATCCCAGGATGCTAAGAGCTCTTAGCAACCTGTGGTGCTCTAGCTGGCATCCCTCCCATTCTAGCAAATATTGATGTTAGAGAATACACCAGCAACCCCCCAGAAGTACACAAAAACTGCCCACTCCCCCTCCCCCCACCGGGTAACATGCACCACCAGTAATATCCCCCCTGAACGTGCACTACCAGCACCCACCCACGCCTCAGGAGGTGAAAAGTGTAGGGACACCATACACTAAAAAAAAACAGCTTCTACCTCTGTAATTTTCAGCATCCAATACCTCAGGGCATGTCTGTATGTTTGTTGCCTTTGTCTCTGTTCTGCGTGCCATGGTTCCACCTGTCATCCACAATATCACTAGTGTGTTCCTTCAGAGCTGCAGGGACTGGTAACATTGAAGGTTTATATAACCTAATTTCACATGACGGTCATTTATGGACTATAAATGTTTATTGGAATCATACTTTGCAGACTGCGAACAAGAAAAAGAGTTTTATACAGCTTTTGGAGTCAATGATATACAACAACGATTTTCTACTTTATGTCAGGATCTTTTTTTGTTTTTGTCAACAGAGGCCACCAACAGGCAGTACTGATGCCAACTTACACAGCAAGTTGCCTTTTCTAACCCTTTTCCTGCCGATGTGAACTCCTACAGGTTTACTGCTTTCAGAAAATTTGGAAAGTTAATGACATTTTCAGGCCCAAAATACACATTTTAATATTTTGTAAAAATGCTCCAGCAGTGAAATGGTTAAATAATGGTGTGTATAAAATGATTCCTGCAGTTTAGATACAGTGAGGCCAGGAACAGCAGACGTAGGCGTCTGTGGAAGGCCAACATGACAGGGTCTTGGAGAGGCTAACTGGGTTTAGCAAGGGTTAAGTTGCTCGTTCAAGGAGGGGGTGGTCATTGAGTGTCGCTTACCTGATTGGCTAGGGTCCGGTGAGGTGGGGTATAGGCGGCTCCCCAGGGAAGGAAAGTTCCAGTCTCGGTGGGATCCGCAGGGTGAAGACAGGTTCCCGCCCTCCCGCCCTGTTTGAGATATTTGCTTTGTTGCCTTTGCATTCTTTTCTTGTTTCTACCTCTGTGGCCACTTTGTCCTTTTTCTATCTATTTTTATGTTTCTTGTCACTGCAGCCGGGCAGGGTGTTAGGGTCCTTGAGGTGCAACATATTCTCTTGAGGTTAAAGTGACAGTGGGGTGCCGTCTTTGGTATGGCATCCCTGTCTTAACGGGTCCATCATTAGTTACTCAGTATCTGATGTTAGTTTACAAGTCCCCGAGGCGGTGTTGTGCGGCTGGGGGCCGTGTGGGCAGATACTGGGTATTTTGGTGGTGAAAAATGTCGTGTCAAGGACCTTAACTCCCACGGTCAGCTAATTGGTTAAAAAATTGTTAATTTTGGCTTTGGTACTAAAATAATAAAATGGCTGCTGTGGCCACTAAAAATCCAAGACCAGTGTCATGTCATCCTTTAACAAAGGGCATTGGACCACTAGGAGCCATATACAATGCACTTGTCATGTTGTTTTCCATAACAACAACTTCTATAGTGTGGCGAGGAAACCTTAGGAGCCTTGAGGAATATCAATCTGAGTCATTCCATTTTACATAAGCTGGGTATACATGCTTAGAATTTTGAATGAACTAAATGTATTTTGGAACTTTCCTTTGACTTTCTAATCATTGATGCAGTAAAATCCATGATCGATTTCGACCGCAGACTTTGAAAATTGAAAGGAACAGTTTGGAAAAAATTTCACGAACGAAATTCTAACAGTGAATGTAGTTTTCATTCTAAAACCAAATGATAAATAAAAACTAAAATCAAATGAAATTTAGAATGACAATTGCCAAGACTTTGATGGTATTATCAATCGCTCCAATGGTATTTTTCTTACGAACATAGGTACGCAAATCTACCGGTGTATATCCTACTATAGTCAATAGATCAACTGAATGGTATCTTTCTTGATAACAATGTATTCTCTGATAGTTGTAGATGGGTCAGAAATGTTCTATACTAAGCCTATGGATAGAAAAAGATCATTAGGGATGAGGGAACCGGGAAAAGTTTGGCTCACAGGAGGTTTGGTGAAAAAAGTGGGAAATTGGAGATCCATGAAAATAGCACTCAGCCCTATTGATATCTTTGGGAGTCTTGCTATGTATTTCTTGGCCTTTTTCAAGTCAAACCTGCAAGCTATTGTTAAAAAGGGGCATGGGTAGCTGGACATTGCCATCGGTAACCCCTGCAAAAAAACAAAAAGCACTGTTCGGCAAGCAGAGGCAGGTGACATAAAGGACTACATTGAAAATACACAAAACCTTTAAATAAAAGTTATGCAACAGTACAATGTAGTCCTTTAAAAGTGGAATTAAAAATAGTGTGGGGTTTTCTTTAAACTTTAAACTAGACCCTTATCCAGGCATGAATGCCTGGGTGCCCAGGGAAGGGAGGCAGTGAGTGTGTACCTCCCTCTTCCTAAATCATACAAGGCCACATACAGGGCCGGCCTTAGGCCTTTAGGCGCCCTGTGCGAGAAAGCTTGACAGCGCCCCTCAGTGACCACACCCCTCAGTGACCACACCCTTTAGTGGCCACACCCCCCGTAACCACACCCATTACACATACTGTTAACATTTGGGGTACCTTGCAAAGGAGGGTGGTGAGGCTTACATCCCTTGCAAGACACCATACCCAGTGCTGGGGGATAAGGGCCTCTTCTACACATCCTCAACAGTATGTAGGGGAGGACTTATAGGAATATAAATCCCCCTATAGAATAAGAAAGCCCAAACATATCCACCCACCCCCCAGGTTAATGTTATAGGGGCACATTATTACCCCTTACCCCTTACCCATTCCCAGGAAGAGTTCAAAGTAAAGGACCTTTATTAAAAATTCCATTTGAAAAATGTAAACAATGTCCACCGATGTTAATCCATCATCAATCACTTTATGTAAATCCATTGTCAATCACAACAACCCATCACCCAACGATGTCTCCCCGCCCCCACAAATGTTTCCGCACCACTACCGCTACAACAACTCCCTGCTGGACGATGTTGCCCCACCGCACTACCGCCGCTAAATGACAGATCCCCGACTGCTGTTTGTAAGCTATCCGGATGTTGATCATGGGTGCTACCATTAACCAAATATGGTTTGTTTACAAACATTAGCCAAGTATTTTACTGTCTTTCGGCCAAATATTGTCAATGACGTCATCCAGGATGCTTGGCTGCTTATTTTACATTACTGAAGCAGTCAGGGATCCATCATTTAGCAATGGGAAGGTGACAGGTCAACATTGTCAGATGGTTACAACAACCCTCTGCCCCACGATTTTGCCGCACCCCAATGACCCACTGCGCTATGGCAGTATCCCCACAAGCCATTCAGCACAACAAAATACAGGACCCCGAGGATTGCGGTCAGCACTTGAATAGCTACAGCTACTACGCAGCTTTACAACAAACGGAAAAAAGACACAGCGTATGGGTATGGTCGATGAGGATTGCTGCTCTACAAACAATCCTTCAATCCTTTTAATCCTTTTAACAAAACACAACACAACAACATAATATAACACACTCACAGAACTAAATTTCTTCGTTTTTTTTCAACCACTTCATGTGCCCATCCGGTTTGAATTGATGAACCAAGTAATAATGCTTCACATGAAATAAACGTATGCAGCCTCTCTCCTCCCGTAATGTTAGTTATACAACACAAACACCTTTTCGCGGCACCATATGCCACACACTGTTCGTTCCAGTAGCTCGGCCCACCTGTCATTTCCTTAAACCCGGCGGATCGCCGCCTAAAGAACTTTGGCCATTCCCCACACATTATTGTTTATGGCCACATGCAAACACACCCACCATCACTTATTAACACCCCCCTCACTGTCCACACTCCTAGAATAAACAAACAATCCCTGCCCCGAGCAATCAGTAGACACTGACACAGTTGCCGATTGCAGGAGATCCCGTCTATGTTACTCCGCCCACCTGTCATTTTTTCTAAACCCGGCGGATACCCGCTGAAAGAATTCCTATCACCCCTTGCACATCATCTTTCACAGTCATACAAAAAAACACCCCCACCATTCATCTATATCCCCTCCACTGTCCACACACTTAGAAGATACATATACATATATACAAAAAATTCCTGCCCAAGCTTTCAGAATACAGTGGCACAGCTGCTAAGCGCAGCGGATTTCTCCTGCGTTACTCCGCCCACTGGCCTCTTTTAAACCCGGTGAATCTCCCGCCAATGTTACTTACCTTCCTTTGAGCTTGAGAAAGAGGATCACCTCGAAACGCGTCGCTCCTTCACCACCTCCCCGTGCACGTTCTTCCCCAGCCTTGTGTCGCTTCTACTCCATCACGTCCTAAAAACACTGCGATCAAGACTAGAGGCAGCTTCTCCACCAGACCCTCGGCACACACAGCACTGAGTTCAAATTGGCTTATCATTTATCCTCTCACCCCCGGGATACTCTGAATACGTCTCGGATCGCCAGAACCCCATTGGGGGCCCCTTGTCAGGACCCTCAGCTCCTCAAGTAAGTCCTGAATTTTTTGTTTTTTTGATGATTTTTTGTTCTTTCTACCAGTAACACATAGACACTGGTTGTCCCTACACCCTTTACACTCCCAGGATTTGCGCTCTTAATGCCTCATTCTTACACAGCTTTACAGGATCTCTAGTGGCCGATCAGGTATGACATAAGCATACTTATTATGGGCAAAGCTCAACCAATTCAAGTATGCATAATTATTTATATCAGTAGTTCGGCTTTAAATTATTAAAGATGCAGGCTTGAAGAAATATATAATGCCTGAGGAAGAAACCCAAGAAAGGTCCCAGAAGCTTGAATTTTAATAACTTAAGTTAGCTAATAAAGGATATCACTTACACTACAACTTCCTGCATTAATCAATGGCTACAAGGCTTTACTAATGCACAGCATATGAAAAACTCAAATCAAAATTTATGCATGTTTCTAGAATCATAACAAATTTGTATTTATTAACTTGCGGACTCCCGAAGATTAAACTAAATTTGAAGAATGGTGCAATGAGCAGAATTATTTTGATAAGATCAGATAGGAAGTTCTTCGATACTATCAGAAATAACTACTACATGAATAAGATAGGAGAGGAGAAAATGTAAATGATTAATGACATTCTCCCCTGTGGTTGTTAATAGGCAGTGCTACTTGTATTACAGTTGAATACCTTATTTATAAGTACATATTAAGTGTTACTGGGATTAATAGAGTATAAATAATATTTTACTGATGTCTTCTTTAGATGGAAATTGCTAACATTTTACAATTTTTCTAAACTCAGCTACTATAGTTTGTGTAATAGACCTTGATATTTGCACTGTTTTGACTGATTACCTATCACATCTATGTATATTAACTCTGCTTTAGCTAGATTTGACTGCTTACATCAGTGCTTTAGGACAGTTTTAAATAACTGCTAATGCCAATACATATTGACTCCCACTACCCTGCTGTCTGTTGCTGAAGCTTTTAAACAGTGTTTACAAATTATAGATCTAAGTAGAGGTTTTTATATTGTTCAGCAAGTTAATAAAAATACATATTTAAAGCTGATCTTCGGCCCAAACACACACCCCCTCTAGCTGATATCTTATTTAGATTTAGAAAAAAAGTCAGCAGACTGAAGTGTGTATAAAACCTTGCTTGTGAGCAGGCCCGAATTTCCCATAAGGCCACCGAGGCCCGGCCTCGCGGCGGCAGGGCGCAGACGGGCGATAGCGGTGTAGCGGGTAAGTTGCCTTGTGGGGGATCCGCTCGTACGTTTACAGGTGATCGCGGCGATGTCGCCGCAATTACTTGTAAAATCTGTGCAGCCTGTCCGTCCTCCCCCCCGCACTTACCTCTCTCCTCTGGTTCCGGCCGCCGAGTCTCTCCTCACTTGCCGTTGATGTGGGGAGCAGAGCGGCAGGGTTAAAAGTAACCCTGCCGCTCCGTGTAGACTGTAGAGTAGACAGTGAGAGGGGAGAGCAGTGCTCTTCCCGTCTCACCTGTCACAGGAGTTCGAGCACAGTGCTGTGCTAGAACTCCTGTATTGGAGGTGACAGGGTCAATAAAGAGAACCTGTCACCTCCAAATGCTATCACACAGGGGCTTCTTGGCTAGCTCCTGTGTGATTGCAATAAAGTTAAAGGGGTTCTAAACCCTCCGTTTTTTTTTTGCTTATCTATACTGCTAGCAAGCAGTAGATATAGGCAAGAAGTGTAAAAAAAAAAAAAAACGCTTGAAATCATTTTAAACTTACCTCGTTATCGCTGCTCGCTCCCGCGCCGAGAATCAGGAACTGCTCGTACGGTCGCAAAAGATCTTGGGGTGGGCGCATGCGCAGTTCCGATTCTCGGCCAGGAGACGAGCAGAGACGCAAGGTAAGTCTATGGACGCGTGCACCCGCATGCAGACACCGCTGGATCGGAGGGACAGAGCAGTCAGCGCTGGATCGGAGTGACGTCGCACCGCTGGAGGGACACATGAAAACATGGGGAAAGAAGAGGAAGACCAGAATAAGAGACATCATTTAAGGTAAGTGCTAACATTTACATGTGGGGGAGGGAAACATTTTTTTGCCTTTAATATCACTTTAAGTGAAAATAAATTAAAAAAATAAGAAGAAATAATAATTAAATAAAAATAAATAAAAAGGTGATTAAAAAGTAAAAAATAAAAAAATAAAAAAATAAGAAAATAACTATAAAAAAATAAACAATAATAAGATAAAAAAAATGTAAAAAGGTTAAAAAAAATTTAAAGAAGTGATAAAAAAGAAAGAAACAATAAAAATAAATAAAACTAACAGGGCAGGGAGAGTAAATTCGGCCCTGCTTGTGAGTGGTATGAAGGTATTGGGCATAGGGGGACCAATTTTCCAAGAGATAGATATGTATCTGATGCATATAACAAATTGGGTTGGAAAAAAAAAAGGGAGCAAAAAAAGTAATTTCTATTGACGATCGGTGGGAGTGAAACAATGCCCACCCTTGGTGGTCAGTGGGAAGGAAGAATGGCCCATCACTACAGTTAGTGGGACAAAAAAGTACCCCCACATCACTGGTGGTGGTTTAGAGGAGGAACAACCTAGCATTTGTGTTAGTGCGAGGAAAAAATGCCCTAAGGTTTGTGGACAGCTGGATAAGGAATGTCACATCACTGGCATCAGTGGGATGAAGAACAATTTAGCATCAATGTCAGTAGTTACCTGAGAAGATACTCCTTTGCCTCTGCCTGTGAGTGTTCCCAATGACATCAACACTGGAACTGCAGGCATCTATGGGTTGGACATCACACCATACAGTACGGCCTACATATAATCTGTGCTGGGCACTGAAATCTCGAAGCCTGCTGCAGAGGTAGGAGAATTATTGTGTGTGTCTCTGTAATCAATTGACCAAATATGATATGGATGATCTAGGTAGCCATGCCACCTTGCCCATGTTATAATCTGCCATTTAGCATGCACCAAAAGCCCCTATCTGCACAATGGAGCAGAAAACTTGAGCGGTGAATAGCAATATGCTTAGTGCTCTGTAGCAAATTGCAAGCTAGGCCAAAATACTTCAACAACTGGGCAACTGTTGCATTACACTGGCAATGACCATAAATATTGGCAACAACAGGAGCACAGTCTGCCCCCTCTCATTCCATTTCCTATTAGTCCATGGTGATCATGGGTGCTATCAAGTCCAGCAGCAGCAGTTTGATGTTTTCATCATTTTCTTAGTGGCCAGAGAGAGGAACTGGGAAGGAGAGAGCATAGCCTGCTGCTAACTTGTCTCTCCAGCTGCTGTGTGACTGAGGTAGTTATGTTCAGGTCAGCTAGTTGGTGCCGGAGTTAAAGAGATCTCCCATTGGCTCAGGAGATGTGATAATAATCTGTTTAATTATCGGAAATCTCTGACCAAAATCAAGAGAGTTTTTACTGATACGTCCCTTTACTCCCCCACCACTCGATTCGAGGAGAAGAAGCCCTATATTAACTTCACGTTGATTCTAGTTGGAGGTAACACAGAGCTGAGGACTCTTCTTCCTGCCCCCATGTGACAGTGCTAAGTGCCTGAATAGCCATTTACCAAACACCAGCACTGTCACATAAGATGAAGGGGGAGTGAGCCATGTAATCCATTATACCTAAAAGTACTGAAGCACTCTTTGCTTCTAGTAGGGATTCCTAGTAGGGATCTAGTGCTTCTAGTAACGGATTGACAGGAAAGTGAAGGAAAGGTAAATATGTAATATAGTGGACTACAATCTCACGTTTAGTTAGCTAATTTATATTGAAGTTACAGTCTATCAAGGGAGTGAGCTTGGAGCGGTGAGTACTGTACAACACACATTTTTAAGATTTAACGCCTGTGTTTAGTGTCACTTTAATGGGCACTACAAACATTATTGAAACATAAATCTGAAAGCCATAATTTTTTTTTACATAATTCAATAAGATGATATGAAAATAGATAAATGGCTGATATAAATGTATTAATAACAAGTCC
>NW_017306663.1:945408-1022330 GCF_000935625.1 Nanorana parkeri
CCTTGATTCAAGTGTCTATGTGAAGGATTGCTTTATTATAAAACACCATAAAAGACAGTATTGTACTCATAGAAGTACATCAATCTGAGCAGAAATTTCCATAAAGTTCCGTTCCAGTAGGGGTACAGAGACCCGTCCAAAGTAAAGTACAGTCACCGTCTGTTCAGCAAGCTGGCATGCCATCTCACAGCCGGCCTCGCTGTAGCCACCCTCCAGAAGGAAGGACAGTGTCAGCACCAATTTAGGGCCACAACCAGAGGCGTGCAAACCTAGGTGCTATTTTTTTCTATACACCCCTTGTTCCCATTTTGTGACTGCAAACATTTAAAATAACCTGTTAGTACTGTATGTCTTAGATGTGTAACCAAACAGTAGACAGTGTTGTGCTTCCATCATTTTTGGCTGCTCAGGTAACTAATATTAGCTGCCTCTAATGTGATGAGCAACCTGTCTCAGAGGTACACTAGTGAACCAGTAAGAGACCCTACAGCAGGAGTGCCCACAATTTTTGTGTTAAGATCTACTTTTCAAATGACGAGCTACATGAGATCTACCAATGAAAAAAAAAAACCTCACTCGCTCTGTCTCTCCTGGCTGTCTCTCCTCGCTCTCTCTCCTGACTGTCTCTCCTCGCTCTCCTTGCTCTCTCTCCTGGCTGTCTCTCCTTGCTCTCTCTCCTGGCTGTCTCTCCTTGCTCATCCCATTCGCTGTCTCTTCTCGCGCTCTCTCCCCTGGCTGTCTCTCCTCGCGCTCTTTCCCCTGGCTGTCTCTCCTCGCGCTCTCTCCCCTGGCTGTCTCTCCCCGCTCTCTCTCCTGGCTCACCTTGCTGTATTTTGCAAACAGTGTAGTACAACAGGCTGTGTAAACTAATATTCTTTGATGTAATGCATAGCAGTTCAACCACTAGTATCCACTGGAAATGTGTCAGGGAGCTTGGCTCAGCAGACTCAGGCTTACAGGTGAAACTCGAATAATTAGACAATCGTGCAAAGTTCATTTATTTCACTAATGCAACTTAAAAGGTGAAACTAATATATGAGATAGACTCATTACATGCAAAGCAAGATAATTCAAGCCGTGATTTGTCATAATTGCGATGATTATGGCTTACAGCTCATGAAAACCCCAAGAACCCCAAAATCCACAACCTCAAAAAAGTAGATTATTACATGCAATCAATAAAACAAGGATTGTGCATAGAACAATATCGGACCTCTGAAAAGTACAAGCATGTATATGTACTCAGTACTTGGTTTGGGCCCCTTTTGCAGCACTTACTGCAATTACTTTTGCATGATATTCTAATTATTCGAGTTTCACCTGCATAGGTAATCATGTGTGCACAGCGAAATAAATATACCAAAATGGAATAAAGGGGCCACCATTCACACCCTTCGTGATCTATCAGCATCAGCTTTGAGAGCTACTGGTAGATCACGATCTACCTAATGGGCACCCCTGCACTACAGGATGTCCTGAGTCCAGATATTATAATGATTCTGAAATTTAAAGCAAGGCAATACTAAACAGGAGCAATAAGATGGATAGAACTATTATTGTTTGACTCATACATTTCTCCCTCTGCTGCTTTAAAATAGCACTGCCATAAAAAAACCTTCCTCTAACCACTTCTTACTTGGGTGTTTGTTTAGAGCAGTGGTAGGCAACCTTAGCACACCAGTCATGCTGGAACTACAAATACCATCATATCTCTGCTTTTGGGAGTCATGCCTGTGGCTGTCAGAGCCTTGCAATGCCTCATGGAACTTATAGTTCCACAACATCTGGAGTGCTGAGGTTGCCTACCCCTGGTTTAGCATGATAATCTGTCTTATCTTTAATGCAAAATCTTTTTTAAACCTTTCCAAATCTGTCTTAGTTCGTTGCTAAGGATTGCAGGAGCAGGGTTGCAAATACACAGAAAAAACTGTTGACTAGAGCTAAATCAGAGCCATCTAATGTCCATCTAACAGTGATGTTACTTTGATTTATAAAGGTTCCTCTGTACCTTTTATGATATTTTCTAGTGTGCTGCTGCTAGGATTGCCTCCTTTTCTTCAAGCAAAACCCAAAAACTCTAGCGCTACAGCAATGTTTTTGGGAGAATACACAGGAGAGAGCGATGAGAGACAGCCAGGAAAGAGAGCACGGAGAGAAAACAAGGAGAGAGTGAGGAGAGACAGCCAGGAGAGAGAGTAAGGAGAGACCGCCAGGAGAGAGGGAGGAGAGACAGCCATGAGAGTGAGCAAAGAGAGACAGCCAGGAGAGAGGGAGGAGAGACAGCCAGGAGTGAGGGAGGAGAGACAGCCAGGAGGGAGGGAGGAGACAGCCAGGAGTGAGGGAGGAGAGACAGCCATGGGAGAGAGTGAGGAGAGACTGCCAGGAGAAAGAGTGAGGAGAGAAAGCCACGGGAGAGAGCATGGAGAGACAGACAGGAGAGAGAATGAGGAGAGACAGACAGGAGAGAGCGGGGAGAGACAGGCAGGATAGAGAATGAGGAGAGACAGACAGGAGAGAGAAAAAAATACAGTCAGAAGGATGAGTGAGGAGAGACAGCCAGGAGAGAGAGCAAGGAGAGACAGCCAGGAGGATGAGTAGGGGGGTCAGCCAGGAGAGAGAGCGAGGAGAGACAGCCAAGTGAGAGAGCAAGGAGAGACAGCTAAGACAGATCAAGTAGAAACAGACAGGAGAAAAAGCGAGGAAAGACAGCCAGGGGAGAGAGCAGGGAGAGACAGCCAGGAGTGAGAGAGAGAGAGAGTAGAGACAGCCAGAAGGATGAGGGAGAATAGACAGCCAGGAGGATGAGTGAGGAGAGACAGCCAAGAGAGATACCAAGGAGAGACAGCCTGGATAGAGAGCAATGAGAGATAGCCAGTGGAGAGTGAGGAGAGATAGATGCAAATCTGCCTGAAGCAGAACCCCTGTGCCCTTCAAGACCTATCTGCACCATGCGTTTCAGACACCTACTTGCTCCCAAGTAACAGCATCCCTCAGTGTCCCATGCACTCAAGTTGGAACACCAGGACCCCGTGGTTGCCCCGTCCACTTGACATTGTGACATCTTGTGTCCGGGTTTCAGCTAGCCTGAAACCCGGACAGAGCACATGCAGGACTCAAAACCCTGACTGTGCAGGTGAATCCTGGACAGGTGGCAACCTTGGTTATTGCTTCCAGTAAATCCATTGGTTTTCCACTTCCTGTTACAGTAGTAGTTGGAGAGGTTGGGAAAACCATATAAAACCGGCAGGGTGTTTGCAACAGTTAGCTTTTATTCATATTGTTTTAACCTTTTATCCAAAAGTAAGAAAAACAATTTCTGTAACTGCTAAAAATTTTTATCTGGGGTTAGAGTTACATTTTTTTGTCACAAGGGATGAGGTTCAGGTTTGCTGCTACCATGGGTTAGAGAGTTGCAGTTCTGGCAAATTTTTGTGCAGATTTGACTGTGAGAATTTTTTTAAATCCTTTAAAACGATAATGCACTGCATGGCCTTTGGACTATGGAGTATGAAGTGCCCTGATTTGTGACATGCTTCATTTAAATAGAAGAACAAATAGTAATGATGTTCACTACTAATTACACACACATTTTATAAAGTAAATGCAGCGCCCGCATTATTGTTGTGCCAACACAAATGCAGAATGGGACCTGCTATATAGAACTACAAATACAAATATCAGCTGTACTTTATACAGCAAAGCCATCAATTGGGCTACAAAAAATAATAATTTTATTTAATAACTTACCTTACCGCCACTGCTCCAGGCTTATTTACAAGTTTGAATTCAACGTGGCTGTGCATGGCTCCTCCCATACAGCAGTATGATCCCTTCACAAATCTTTTGACACTGATGGCGGTTGCAATGCTTTACTGGCTCCTATGCAAAAAATAAATAATAAATGAATAAATAAAAAAAAATAAAAAAATTAGATATATTCACCCCTTGTTTTTAATTACTACTGTACTTACAAGTGTTTTATCCTGCACTTCCCATGCTGAATTGCTTTGCATATCAGTGTTTGAATATAGATATCTAAAAAAAACATTTTGGACTTTTTTCCCTTTTTTAAAGTTGTGCAATCTGGAGGTATCATTTCTAAAAAGTGTTACATGTAAACATTGCCTATTTCTTGCCTCAATTGTGGACATAAGGCTCTTCCTTTCAAAGTGGAGTATATCGCATCCATATCAATTAATGAAAAAACATGACTACCTTATTTTATTTTCTAACATTTAGAAAGGAGCATTTTGTAACTGTACACAAAATGAATCTATAGCAGCAAACAGTCGGCACATAAAATCCACTAATGTCCATTAATGTTCAAGATAAAAATCACAACAGTATATGCATTTCAACCATGCAAGGTCTTGATTCCAGATGCTTGAATTATCATATAAGCGAGTGAGTGGTATACTATTTGCTTGCTAAAATACTTTTTTTAACAAATATTGAACTGTATTTCAGCAAGTTATGCATCATTTCTTGTAAAACAAACATGGCACTGCTTATTTTCTGGTCTCCAGAGAGGATCTTCTTATGTATATCTTATGTATAAGTACAGGTGATTATGTATATTTTAAAGCAGTGCATTTTAGTGCAACTGTCTGTGTACATTTAAATGCTGCCTGATTCTCACTCTAATCAAATTATATCTCTGAACAAAACTTTTTTTCTAGTTTCTACTGCTAAGTATTGTTAAAGCACATCTCAGAGGTGAGAGTCCTCTTCAGGACTGGAGCCTTTGGGACCTTTGAGGACCCGGCCAATGGACAGCCAATAAGAAGTGTTCAGGTCACCACGCAGTGCAATAGGCACCCAAAAGACTTGTTACCTGGAAGACCAGAAAACTCATTACCTTGTGCACCACTTGACCATGGATTTAGGCAAGCATTTGGAGCTTTTAATGTAGTTTTTAAAGACTATAATCTGGTGATTACCTGACGGGGGCTGTAAACAGTTATTACACATTAAAACAGAAAATGAATGTGGTTACCACAGTTAAGGTAAGCTGCAATATATTAGTTTTTTTTTTTTACTAGGTTTGGATGAATTGTACTGGTACCATATTTACTTTTTTGGTCTGATGCATCCGCCCTTCACTTCTGATTGACAGCCAGTACAACCAGATGCAGGTTGAGTTGCACAGCAATTACATGTGTACTGGATGTTTAGACCAACAGTCTTTAGCAAGAAAATAACAGACTGAAGGATATAAATAAGAAAGTTCACTTAACAGTTGGATGAAGAATAACATTGGCCTCTGGTCCAGATATTAATATTTCAAGTTGTGTGGAAATAAAGAGGCTATTTTGGCATAAACTAATTAATAGCCTTGATGGTTATTGTGAAATTGTATAATCCACTGCAAAAAAGGAGGTTTACAGCTCATTCATCAAGCCCTGGCCCTTTTAAACTTAATTTTATTTATATTGTTTTAGTTCCCAAGAGTTCTGTAAATCAACTATATTTTCACTCATGTTTTGCCCTATTCCATCAGGGCGAAGAAAAGGTTGTTACCTGTAGATACTTCCACTTGCCCTTATTCTCTATTTTCTGTTTTTTAGGGGTGGGGGGATGAGGTTCTTGATTCTTAGAGTCCCTCTTTTATTGACCTTCACTTAAAATAATTTTTACACAAGAAAAGCAATACATTGATAAAAACTGAGCAACAACCCTGATGCCAACATGTTTCACCACTTGGTGGCTTCATCAGGGAAAAGAAAAATGCATACACGCCCATCATAAATGTTAGCAGCATACCAGTGCAAAAATAAAACACACTGGTGATTACACTATTCTTCTAGATGTACAAACACCTAGTGACAAACTGTCTCTTGTAGCCTAATCCACCCCTATCCTCGGCCTTTGTGTGGCTATGATATCTGATCTTGTCTGAGTTTGTGAGTGTGACTTTCTGGATAACCAGTTTACTGAAGTAAAAAGGAGCAGATTAGGACAGTTGGCCGGGGGGACGACAGGAATTCAAAATCTGACCTTAGTAATATGTCAGCACCATACTAATATAGGGGGAAAATTATTGGTCAGAGGATCACAAAACATACATTTGGCCCTGCACCTAGTCAAAGGTGAGTGCATGTTGAAATTCTAGACTTTGACTTTTTGCATAATACACCTTCTATTTGTACTTTATTTTAGGACCATTCTTTTGTGGTGTACAAAATTCTGCGATACATCATTTTTCTCTCGCGATTATGCATTAGAAAGAAAGGACTGTGAAACATTTTATGATTTACAAATGGATATAATTAGATTCATACCACCACTCCTATGGCTTCCTTTATCACCTCTACATGGCAAGTGCAATGTGGTTAGTTGATTACTTTATATATTTATTTGTTTCGTGCATGCTATTCTTCAAATAAAAAATAATGCAAAATATATTTCTGTGGGCTTCTTTTTGTTGTAGCTAGTTTGTCCCTCTATAGCCGGCAGTGGCATAATAAATAGGTCATTTATAATACAGAAGACATTGTGTAGACCAGATTACATAGTGATAACACACAGCAAGAAAGGAAGACTAGTGGAAAATATATACTCTGTATATAAAATCTACAAACACTGAATGTGATAAAAAGCAGATTTTGATAAATCATTTATTATTCACCAGCATCCATCATCTGTGTTATAAATATCTTTGTGTGCTAAGAATGCTTTCCAAGGGGAAGACTGATGTATGTAGTGAGCATAGAAACGGAAGGTGTTATCATACCGGGAATAGCGTTTCTTTAAAGCTGATTCCCAGTTCGATGTGTACTTGCAAATGTATTTCCTTGCTGCTTGAGTGTACTGGATGTACTGGATGTGTTAAATGCTCAAAACATCAATAATATGATAAAATAGGGTGGGAAGGGATAGACATGTGTTTAGATATGGAGACATACTCAAGCCAAAATAATGCCAGGTGTATTCTTAGGGCATAGGATGTTTAAAGAAAACTACATTTTGTTAATAAAAAAAATATAGCATATAAAATTGCTAATAGAAGCCATTTTGTTATTTAATGTTATGAAAAATTACCTTTCCATTTCAATCTGAATCCACCATCATTTTTTAAATGTAATTGAATGTAATTTCCTACTTGTGTGATTGGCACACAGATTTTCCTAGAAGTCTGCACTAAGATACAAGTACATTTCTAGGCATCCTTTTCAATAGAAATGGCATTTTTGGTGAAATATTCCCTAAGGGATAACTACTTCTAAGGGGATGCAGACACTGCAACTTTCTTCATTGGATCACTGCAAATGCACCAGGTGGTTATAATGAACCCAGACTCTCTTATTCAGGAATTACTCTGGAAAAGACATGGTGAAACAAACAGCTTCATTGCTTACCCAGATGGGATTGATTTTTTTTTCTCAACAACAAAAGTAGAGTAAGCCCACATTCACACGGGTAACGGCCAGCCCGTATAGATTCGTGCTGAGTGCACAGCCGTATCGGGCATCTCCCGGGAAGGACAGGTGCTGCGTGTGATTTGTACGCAGCAGCCTGTCCTTCTCTATGGGAGTATGCGGCCGTACACCACCCTGTGCTCACTCGACCTGCACATCCGTGCGCATGTCCGTACTCATACGTTGACAGGATGGATCCTGTCTGGGTCCGAGCAGGGGCACCCGCACCTGTATGGACGTGCAGGTCGGGTGACCATAGGGCGGCGTATGGCCATGTACTGCCTTCGTGAAGGACTGGCTGCTGTGTGTAATCACACACAGCACCTGTCCTTCCCGATACGGCCGTGCATGCAGCACAGATCTGTGCTGGCCGGCCATTACCCGTGTGAATGAGGGCTAACACTTTAAAGCTGAATTCTGGGGGGGAGGGGGGGAGATAATCTTGCAGTGTGTCCCTCTTCTCACTGCAGGAGTTAACTTCTCGTTTTCATTAATGCATGATGAACAAGGTGATAAACTGACCTCATTACATGCTCCCTTGTTGTCAGACACTCTGGAATGTGGGAGAGCCCTCAAAGTCCTCCCGTACAATGTTGTTGGGCCCGCATTGTACAGGATGACATCAGAGAGGTAATCTAAGGTAAGCATATCACCTTATTAATCGTCTAGGAAAAATGAGCTCTTAACTCTTGGTGAGGGAGTAAATGTTTTTCCCGAAGTTCAGCTTTTATATTTACAGAGTAAACCACACACTATTATGTCTGTTGTTCTATGCCCAAGGCAATAATGCCTAAAGGTCAGAAGAAATGTACAGGGGCTTATAAGCAAGGCCTAGGGCAACAAAGTCATTCTACATGTTTTCTGTATCTAACAAGCAATTTAAAAAGAATCTATGATGAAAAGCTCTGAAATAATACTTAGATGTAAGTATAACTTTGTATACTGTAGTGCACTGTATATAACTATTTCAGTCCATAACTTTTATGGATTAGTTTGTGCCCTAAAGACCCAATAATAATGTATTTTTTCAGCACTACCAGGTAGGAGATAGAGCTTTGATAATTAGTTTATATAACGGAACAACACTAAAGTGAAACATAACTGACCTTCCCTTGCTCCATCAGGGGCACCAACATCTTCACCCAGCTCTCTTTCAGGGCTTTTTCTTTTACATAGCAGCTTAGCACATAGGGATTTAGGCTGGGCACACACCTTACAACCATCGCAAGACTTTTGTCTTGCGATGGTTGTAAGGTACTTAAAAATCATACGATCTGCCTATCTTGCATAGGCAGATAGTACCTGCGATGATCGCAAGCCACGCCCCCTGAGGGGCGGGCTTCCAATGACCGCAATGCCGAACGGGCAGTGTGCGCTTGCGCACACCGGCCCGTCCGGCTTTTATCTTACGAACATGCTACAAACCCGCCAAACATCGTACGATGCTCAGCGGGTTTTCAAACATGTTCGTAAGTTTAAAGTCGTGCGACCTTACAGTAGTAGAGGTCGCACAGCTTCCACACACCTTACGATAATCGTACGATCGCGGGATTTCCCACGATTATCGTACGATTATCGTAATGTGTGTGGGGACCTTTAGAAGGACACTAGAAAAAGAAAGGAAAGGAAAAAATTTAATAAATGCTACCACATTTAAGGATTGGTACGCTGCAATATATATAAAATTTTTATTCTTGGATTTATATATAATTTAATCTGGCCACAAATATTACTATTTTACCAACAATTATGTAATGTAAGGGCCTACCTCATCATTAATCATTCAATTCAACCTATACTGTATCTGATCAGGTAAATCCATTTTCTACATAGTTGTTAATATATCTAAAGGAGATTGTACAATCAAATTGTAATGTTAGTGACCAGCTTAAAAACAAAGTACATCTTTAAAAAAAAAAAATAACATGCACAGTTCTTTATAAAAGTAAAATATTCATTTATAATAGTAAAGATGCTCTTGCTCCTGCAGCCTATTCTAGTCATTACTGTATGTACCGAGGTACATTTAGGATCAGGAACAGGAGAAAGTGTAATTGGACTGCAAGTAACGTGAATGCTCATATAAAGAATAAAGTATATACAGTGTGTGTGTGTGTGTGTGTGTGTGTATATACTTTTTTTTATAACAATTTTCTATAAACCAAAAACAATTATCTAGGAGCAAAGACTTGGTGCTTGTCTATTCTCTAGAATTCACAAACCAATATGTTAATTCACATAAAGTAAAAACAGGAAATGTGCTTCTATGAAGGCAAACATTTTCATTTGACTGCAAGGGACACACACAAAAATGCTTGTATATTCCTTTAAGATACACTGATTGCATGTGGCTGAAGACTCATAAAACATTCTGTACCTGATGCTGTCTGTAAGCCAAAAATGCTCTATACAAAAAACATTTAAGCATCAACAGAGTGGCTGAAATCTCATGAAACAATCAGTATGTAATGATGGATGGAATTCAATTATAAATTGTACATGAGTATTTCAAATGCATGGTTTTTAATATACAATGCATTTGAATACCAAGAGACCAAGGCGATCATTTTATCCTGGCTAAAAAATCTGGGCAAAATAGAAATAAGTGAACTAAGATTTTTTTTTATCAAGTGTCTCTTGAAAGAAGTGATGGAGAATCAAACAGTAGCCATAATGTATACACAGATTGAAACCTGTAGCAAAAAATCTGGGACAAAAATAATAAATAATTACTTGCTTTAGTGTTTAACTGTGGTTTGGGTTAGAAAAGAATTTGTGTTAGGTTGCTTTGTGGAGAAACCTTAAATATATTACCTTGGATGGGGAGATAGGTGTCAGAGGAGGAGTATAGTCTGGCGGAAAAGGCTATGCTTATAAAACAATAAAGTTTGTTCAATGCAACATGGAAGTAGTGGTAGTTTGACTCTTGGGGGTCTATTCACAAAGCTGCCGAGGGCAGCCGAGTGAATGACCGATCAGAAGTGAAGTGAGCCGAACACTGTTCGGCTATTCACTTCAGGCTGGTACAGCTGATTTCAGCCGTACATCGGCTTGCTTCGTGTGGCTTCGGATCAGCCGAACATGCTCAGCATGTTCGGCTGACCCGAAGTGCAGAAGGAGTTCGACTCAGCCGATCCAACATCTGGATCGGCTGAGCCGAACCTCCGGCAGGCTTCACACTGCTGTTCACGAGTGTGGGGGATGATGATTTTGGGTATGGGTATTGTTTGGGGGTCCGGGGGGGGTGCTTTAGGTAATTTGAGGGTGTTTAGGGCCACTTCAAATCCAGTGTCAATCCAACGCATTTCAGGGGATGAAAAAAGCACCCCTTCAACAGGACTTAATAACACGTAAAACACGTAAAAAACAATAAAACAAAATGTAAAAATGCAATTATGGAATAAATACACACAACCTAGGAAACAACCACTAAACAAATGGGAATCCAACACATGTGATAGTATGTTAGCAAAGCATATACATCATGTAGACCAGGGGTGCCCATTAGGTCGATTGCGATCTACCAGTCGATCGCAAAGCGATCCCTGGTAGATAGCGATGTCCTGTCTTTCCACCGCCGGGCTTCTCCTCTGGATCCAAGGAGAAGTGAAGGTAGTGCTGCTGCCGGCGGCGGGGGAGGGGGGCGGAGGAGGGAGCCGCTATCACAGCAGCATGCCAAGCGGTGAGGAGAGAGAGCCACTCTGCCTGGATCTGACAGCCGGCGGCTCTCTCTCCTCACCGCACACAGCGGTGTGACATCGGCTCCCTCCTCCGAGCCCCCCCCCCTTCACTTCTCCTCGGATCCTCCGCTGCCTCTGCCCGGGAGAGCAGCGGGGATCCAGAGGAGAACTTGCAGAGTAAGCCCCCTTGTGTGCGTGGCCGCGCAGCAGAGGATCGGTACATATCACTGATATGTACCAATCCTCTGTGCAGGACAAACACTAGAGCGATCAGCTGATCACTGCAGTGTTTGTTAATAACTGGGGACACGTAGTACTATGTGTCCCCAGTTATGAGTGAACAGGATGTGATTTACATCACTTCCTGTTCATTCATGAGTTTCTCAATGGGGAGTAGCACTCTGTACAGAGGCTCCTCCCCATTCAGAAACTACTTGAGCCTCTGTTCTTTCCTTTCCTTTAGAACAGAGTGTCCTCAATTTCTTTTTCTATTTTAAAAGGGAAATATCAGGGGGCTGTTTAGACCCCTAATATTTCCCCAAAGCCCCCCAACATTTAAAAAATAAATAAAATAAAAAATCAATAAAAAATAAGAAATATATAAAAAATAGTTAAAATAATAAATAAATCCTGGAGGCAGGGCGCTGGGTGATGTCACACGCCTGTTGGGGGGGGCACGTTTTTTTTTGCCTCAGGGCAGAAGGAGCTAGCTACGGCTATGCTCCCACGTTGCTCGTGTGGCTGCCGGCTGAATGTGTTGGACGCCGCAGATGGAAAGGGGCAGGACACCTCTCCCCGTGTGCAACGTCGGTCACATTCGGCCACAAGAGCACCGCGGGAGGATAGAACGCCGGCACCTCCAGAACGCACTGGAATGCAAGCCGGCCGACTCCCTGCGTTCAGGGGCGGGAGGGAGCGTGGGGTTGTATTGAAGTCAATGGCACCGCAGCCATGCCCCCCGCCCACAGTGCGATCTCTCCGCACCCAGAAAGCAAGCACATTAGTGCCTGCATTCCGGTCCAGTGCAATCTGCAAAAATAGTGCTTGAAACATTTTTGCAGATCGCTCTGGACTGGAACGCAGGCACTAATGTGCCTGCGTTCCGGGTGCGGGCGATCGCACTGTGGGTGAGGGGCGTGGCTGCGGTGCCATTGACTTCAATGCACCGCCATGCTCCCTCCCGCTCCTGAATGCAGGTGTTTTTTTCCGTTGGTAGATCTCATTGAGTTCGTCATTTGAAAAGTAGATCCCCGGACGAAAAATTGTGGGTGCCCCTGATGTAGACAGATCTGATTTGTATAATACGATTATTTACTTCTATCACCTATACATGTAAACAGTCATTTTTCTATACTAAGCACAGACATATTTAGCATGTCAAAACCTCATAATAATAAGAAGGACATTGTTCAGCAGATCTTTTTAATGTTCCATTGATTTATGATTTTAAATGTACATGATTAAGACCACCATGAGCAACATTTTAGTATTTTATAATTTAATATGTGCTTTTTATATGAATTTATATGCAGGTATTTTATCATTTGATACAGTTCTTTCATAAAAAATAAATACAAAAATACATATATATATATTTCCTGACACCAACATGGCAGCATACGAATGGGCCTAGCTCCGCCCCTTACTCAATCGCAGGACCAGTTATACTATAATTTAAAGCATGCCTCCCAAGGCCACCATTCTTTTTTCTGTCCTCACTGCTCAAGCCGGTTATACTAATATAGTTATTGCATACTACTAGCTATTCTTTCTTAAAATTTTAGATTGACTTATTTTGCACCTATATGCATGTTACATGGTCTAGTTCATAGATGGTAATAAAACAGAGAGCATTGTGCTGAGTGACATGCCATTTTACAGGCAATTGTTTTAAATGCTTCAAGATATTCATAGGTAAGGTATAAAAAAAAGTGTCACATTTTGTTCTTCACTTAATCCTTAGCAGCGTTCACCGCAGTCTGTATTACAGCATGGTGCTTTGCATCACTGAGCATTTTGTTCAGACGATTGGACAGCTAAGAATCAAATTAAATGATTCCAAGCAGCATCACCGACACCACAGGATGCTATTGACTGCAGAGTTCCTGCGTGTGTATTGCAGATGAATTACATATTAGAGTACATGTGGATTCTCATCCTCTGGAATATATGGAATATAGTTGCAAAGGAGATTAACTGCAGAACAGTTTGAAGATACAACTGATATGTAATCATATGCCTATAGACTCTATTCCCTAAGATGGATATGGTGTTTTAAAGGGTATCTATGGTCAAAAGCTAAAAATAAATGTGTATTTCTATATTGAGTTTCCATAAATTGTATCCCACTTCTAATAACCATATTGATCTAGAAGTTTGTAAACTTACTTATTGAAGATGCCCATAGGATGTACTTCCTTAATGCACTGTCACAATTTCATTCATCCCTGTGAATAAACAGGAAGACAAGAATGCCCCAAAAAAGTTAAACTAGCAGAGGCGCCTTTAGTAAGAACAATGGCATCTGGGTATTTCCTTGATTAGGAGATCTTTATTGGATGATATATAGATGTATAAGACACCATCCCAAAGCGTTTTGTGGCTCTAGCTGGCCACTTCCTCGGGAGGGTGTGATGAGATGCTAACAAACAAAAATAAAAAAAAAACACAAATATAAAAAGTATATTGATTATATGTTGGGGGCCTATTTTCACAATTATGTATAGGATAATATTTGAAAGAATATCTTATTTTAACTATTTAAAAGAGTATATCCAAGTGCTTAAGAGATGTATATAAATATAGTACCTTATGTATAAGTGTCCCTGTAAAGGTTCGGTTTGGGATGGTAATTATCATGGATGTTAGATAACTTATTTGGTGATACAGTGTATATATCTTATATGGTAGAAGTATAATATGTACAACATTTTCAGCTACAAAGCTTTGAACTACACGACTCACACCCCAACCAGCAATGAGTGCAACCAAGCCGGACACCTGACACAAACCCAGACGAGCTAAACATGCAACCTCTGCTCAGGGACAGAAATATTCCCCACACGCTTACATCATCTGTTTGCCCGATATCCCTAACAGGACCACCCACAACCATCTCTATATTAGTATTGGTCATCTATTCCACAAAAACTTACTTGAAATACAGTATATCTCTTCAGATCATCTAAACTGCGACGCTGCTACCCATAGTTCTCTCCAGGGAAATTTGGCCTCACTTTTTTCTCCTATCTTTTGGAGTGTTGCCTTCAAGCTTAATATGCACTTCCTTGTGTCACCACTCTATGACATTAATGGCATCGGAGAAGCTGGCAGTGGATGTTATGAGTCCTTTTGGTGTTTGGGGTGTCTGAGCCTGCCTTAGGTGTACCCTTCACCCCTCCCCCCACTCAAGGGAGTCAACCTCCGATGTTTGACCCACTTTGCTTTCTGGTCCACAACTTACAATATTCTAGGTATCAAAGTTCACTTTAGGAAGCTGCGATAGATGTTGAGGAACCTAGAGAAATCATCACCTTCCAATTGTGTACAGAGAATTGATGATCTCTGTTAAATCACATTTTCAGACTCCATTTTGTCAGTGTAATATTATGCTTAATGAAACATATTATGGAATGTATCTCATAAGTAAGACTGTTTAGTAAATACAGTATAAGGTAAGGCACACTAGCAGAAGTAGATGATATGACATCTAAAATGATAGGTTCAAAATATTCCACTATACGATCATATTCTAGATGTATATTATATTAAAGACAAACATAGATACTATTAAATACAGTTAGAGACTTTAAAACATTTAATGTACACTAGAACACCTGTTTTGTCACTTGTTCATGAGACTTGTTCATGAGACAAAATTGCAAGTCACTCTTCTGAGAAGGGGCTAGCTATTATCCTAGAGTGTTTGGAGAAATTGCCATTCTAGGAGTTTTTTAGTCGATGTAAACTCAGACACTTGATATGTGTACGTGAGGAACAAATTATGGTGATTCAGGATTTATTTTAGAATTTTGGTAAACTGACTAATGATGTGAGCTTAATCTGCATCTTGATGTGTGGACCTTTATAAGCTGCATGAACTAGAGTGGGGTTGGAATTGGCCTGACAGACTAAGGCCTTTCCCCACATGCATGTGTCAAATAAACCTTTTATCTGACTTGAATCTACTCACAGACAGTTGCTGCTTTGCTCTTAAAATTCCTGAATCACAATGTATCTGTAAACATTGAGTGGATCATTGTGGTATAACCTGTACTGATCTGTATGTGGACTCTCAATTATTGTATACACAAATGAGTCTCGTGTACTTGTAACTTGCTTTTATATTTAAATTGTAATAAAATATGTTTTAATTTTCCCTGAATATTGAGGGAGAATCAAGTATATTAAAAAAAAAACCTTCTCCTACGGCTTTGCATACCTGGATGAGGATACAATCTCTGTTTTTGTGACTCTAGCTTAGCCTGCTGTCTGAACTACAACTCAACCTTTCAACTTCCCACCACATAACATCATCAATGCTTGCTAGAATCATTAAATTATGGGATATGTAGTCTTGAGAAATCAAGATTGCATCACATCAAGCATCAGAGAGGGGCACACCAGGGATCCAGGAAGTTGTTGAAAATGATGGCAGACAGAAGGCAGCACTCACCACATAAAAGGGATATTTCTTCACATGAAAAAGGCATTTAAAAGTTGGAAACCTTATTTACAGCTTAATCTTCTTTTCTTCTCATTACGGATTAATTTATCACCATGAAAAATGCTTCCTTTGCTTATTCTCCAGCAGACACAGCTCATTGAAACTTGTGGCTATCAACAGCTAGAAGCTAGCACTAATTTAAGGAGTCATAAGAAAAGCGACAATCTATGTCAATTGACTTTTACAGTAAAAATGCCTGAAAAATCGATAAAATAAAGTGTGTGCGGTAAATTCATCTGATCCAAGCAGTAATACCTGTATTAAAATGGAAAACAAAACATCAATTTGAACCATAAAAAAGCAAACATGCACAGCAATGAAAATCCCACATGCGTTATGCTTCTGTAACTTGAGCGTACGGAGTGAGGTGGGAGTTCTTACCATCCAATCTCAATAGATTGGATGATAACAAACACGTTTATCTGGGGAATTTACATGAGGAAGTGTTGTGACTGCAAGCTAACAAGAAAACAGATGTTTATAATACAGAACCACTAGAAATTCTAAAACATGAATTTTGACAATTGTCTGATATTCTGTTTATCTCTGCTGATTAGGGGATAGGTGGACAAAGACATCCCTGGCTGTGTTATTACTGCTTCATAGACTGTAACGGAGAATTGATGGCATGTGCTGAACAGTGGATGTGCACATTGGGGTGAAAGAAGGTTTTCCGAGAGTCTTATCATTTTTTCCCAAATAATCAGATTCTCCAGTATATGGCCACCTCAAAGCCCTCTCTGTAGGCTGGCCAAGGTTGCAATCTAAACACAAAGAGGGGAAGCTGATTGGTTGCCACAGACAACTGTTTCAGATTCTGTCTGCTCCAGCTCTGATAAATTCCCCTTTCATTGTTTAAATTTGCACTAGCAATTTTGAATGTCAAAAATCTGCCAAAAAATCCATAAAGGGCTTTTCCTAATGCCAGAATATAGCAGGACTTCAAGGCCTGGTTCACACTGAGCGTTTTGTAGCGCTTTTTCTGCTTTTTCTGCCCTAAAAACCACTCAAAAAATCTGCCCCCCCAAAAGCCCCTTTTATTTCTATGGCCCTGTTCACATCTGAGCGTTTTGTCGCAATAAGCAAAACGCCTGCCGCTGGAAAAAGCACATGAGGTTTTTGTGGTCATATTACAGCTCGTTTTGGCCCCTTTTGTATGTGCATTTTATGCGTTTTTTCTCATTAACATCAATTATCTACAATCTGCTCACAAAAACAAGTTTTTTGCCGCACGGTATTTACGCAAATGTTTATCAAACCGGTATTTTTAGGATAAAATACACTAAAATTAAATTTAGTGCACAGAAACAGAATATAATACCCATTTTTTTTTTTTAAATATAAAAGATGGGGACATGTCGGGTACATAGATACCAAACATGGTGCTAACAGTGATTGATGGCCCTAGAATTATCACTCTGACGTCTGCGGTGATATGTTACATGTGTAGCACAATTTTTGTTTATGCATGTAGGCGCACCGACACATGTTTGCATATATACAGCATGTGTGTGCACATGGGGAGCGGGGGACTTTAAAAAAATGTTTTTAATTTTTTAACATTTTTATTGTTACTTTAATTTTTAATTTTTTTAAACACTTTAAATAGGGTGTGATAGTTCCTCTTAATGGAGACATTATGGATCTGTCAGACCCCTAATGTCACCTAGGGAACCCAAACAAGCAGAGATCTGCTTCCCCAGCTTATTCTCCTGGCACTAAGAGCCGGAGAATGTAAACCTGGAACTGGAAGTGATGTAATACACATCATTTTTGGGTCCAGTGATTGGAGGAGAGATCAGCAGCTAGAAGCCTGCTGTGCCGGTTCTGGGCCCACACGTGGGACAGCGGAGCCCGCGGTAGCGAAAGGGAGGACACAGTGCTGCACCATCAAAAACAACATAAAACAGACAACACAGGGTTTTAATGTTTCTCTCCCGGGCATGAGGAAGCCGCTATCTTATAGCGGGAGACTCCGGGAACGTCCAAGACAGTTGGTATCAGCTTCTTACTGTCCCCTGACAGCAAAGCTCAAGCTGGTAGAGAGAGAAGCACCACAAGGGGGCAAGCAGTTGTGCTGCAGTGCTTATGTGTTAACAAGGAACATGCTGATAGAAGGACAAAGAGAGCAGAGTCACAGAGCGATGAGCTCATCAATCTCCTACTGCTCCATTCACTGTTCAGTCACAAGCTGGGGTAGGGACATGTAAGTATTACTTAACTGCAGTAGAGGAAAATCAGGTTTTCTGCCCTCGCAGATAGGACAGGTGGTGTGTGGCAGAGCCTTGTAAAGCTCAGGACTGGATGATCCTGGGGGGAAAAAAAGTTTAACAATAAAAGCTCTCTTATTGTATTTATTTTGTGCTGTTTGTTTGGATTTCAGCTTTAAGTGAAAGTAAACCCTAGCAATCAGTGGCGTAACAACCGGGGGGGGGCAGCCGGTGCGCTGGCCCCGGGCGTAAAGCTGAAGGGGGGCGCCGGCCGCCGGCCGAAAATTGCACTTTTGGCTAAATGCCGAAAGTGCTATTTTCCTGCCGTTTTGTCCGTGCAGCCATGATTTCTATCCTCCCCGCTGGGTGCTGCTCTTTGTCCCAGCGTGTAGGAGAGAAAGTGACAGCCGGCCGAGCGCTGCGGGAGGAGAACGCCATGAGCGGCTGGTGTCTCTCTTCCCACACCGCTCAGCCGCCTATCATAGTCCGGCAGAGCCATGTGGGGGCGGAGACAGCCCATGCTGTCACAGGAGGCTGAGCCCTCCTCCCTGCTCTGCTCGCTTAGCCTCCTGTGACAGTGTGTGTCAGAGAGGAGAGTACATACACACTGATCGCTGAGTGTTTGTAGATAATTGAGGATATGGTATGGTTACTATATCCTCAATTATGAATGAATGATCTATATCCACTCCTGCTCATTCATAATTGTGGTTATAATAAACATACTATGTTATCAATGAACAGGAACACTCATAAAGGATCCCTGTTCATTGATAACAGGGGATACAGAAAAAGAGATTGAGGACTCTGTGTTCTCAATCTCTTTTTCTATTAATGTAAAAAATAATATTTAATAAAAAAATAAATTAATAAACATTCATTTAAAAAAATTAAAAAGTTTATAAAAAAAATATATAAAAATAAAATATTTACATTTCCAGTGGATGTTTATATAATGGGGGGCGAAGAAAACATTCTGCCCCGAGCGCCCATAACTCTGGTTATGCCACTGCTAGCAATTAACTATTTGCTCAGTGGTCTGTTGAATAATACCATTGAAAGTGTTTAGTTATATCTGTTCAGTAAGTGCAAAACAAATGTTAATCTTGTCAGACGTTTAGAGCTGTCCTATGTCATGTCTACATTCGCTGTGTTATCACGGAGTCTCATTAGTCCTGGTTCTCATTTTGGAGAACAGATCAATTAGTGTCTACAAGTGGGAAGGCTTGGGTAGTTTCCCAAAAGACAACTGGGCAGGGCTGACACTACCCAGTCCTCAAAAATGCTGTGTGTCTGAATTATGAGCTGAGTACAATTTTGGCACATAAGCTGTCTTTTTTGTACTTACAGGGTCTTTGAAGGGATAAGACATGGAGAAATGTGTATGTATTGAAGAGACTATGAATTTTTTGTACTTTTCCATTGCATGCACTTTGAGGAACCATTCATACTTGTGAGTTCGGTGAACATGTGGTACAATGTGGTACAATGAACATGTGTTCCTGCAATATATCTGCTTTGTGATGTGTGTTGCGGTGCCATTCATGTTAATGGCTCCCCAACACACTGTAAAGAAAAGTGCACTGCAGTGCACCACAATGCACATACCATGCCTATAGGCTTCAATGGAAATGCGCTGATGCGTGTTTTTGAGTGTTTTTAATCGCATTTCAGTGCTGAAAAGAGCATAAAAATGCGCAAAAACGCGCTTCCAGAAAATGCGCATAGAATGTGCTGAAATGCTGTTGGCCTTGTGTGACTGGGGCCTTAGGGGTGATTTTAGACTGACCACCAATGTAACAGGGATAATTAAAGGAGAAATATGGGGTTAGGGCTTTTCCCCGTAGTTCTCCTTAGGGTAATGGGAGGACACAAACTAGCATCATCCCGTCTCCCTAAGCTCAGTATACTGCGAGCTACAGCTCGCGGTATACTGAGACGCCGCAGCTGAAGCGGATCCCGACAATTATGTCTGGATCCGCCCAGCTGCGTGAGATGACAGGTAGCTCTGCCTATCTAGAGGCAGAGCCAGCTGTACCCGCCCCCTCCCCGTCCGTTCCACCAGTCAGCGCTGGAGGTTCGGAGCGGGGAGGGGGGAATCCAGCCACTCCCCTGTCACTGCAGAGACCTGTGACATGATCGAGAAGTGAGCGAACGCCGGTATGTGTTCGCTCACTTCCCGATCTACTGAGCCGACCTGTGACAATCTCATTGTCACAGGTCGGCTAGAACTATGAGGTGAGTGGAAAATACTCACCTCAAAGTTCTCCTTTAAAGCACCCCATCCCCCTCTGCTAACCTCTGGATCCTGATAAACCCCTCTCTGCTCACTGCTGCACCCTCTCTCCTTATTTTTGCACCCACTTCTTTGCTCATTTTAACATCCCCCACTCATCTTTGGGGTTAGAATGCAAAGAAAAGCACCTTGTCCTCATGTCGATAGTCCCCAGACCTAAAGGGTCTGATATGAATTGGGGGGGGACTCCATGCTGGGTTTTTTGTTTTGTTTGTGGTGTCAGAAATTAAAAAGAAACAAAGTAAACATGTAACAACACTTTTCTGCAACAAATTTTAGTTTTTAATGATCATTTAACTCATCCGAAATTACAGAAATTTGGATTCATCCGAATCCAAATGCCGAAACGAATTGACTTACAGACTCGAAACCTGAAAAACTAAATAACGAAACATCCGAAACAAAACGAAATTAAACTAAACACATTTTTTGCCAACTTACATGACTAACAACTATGCATTTTATTTTTATAAATGCCAAGGATTTCAAATGGTTAAAACAAGCTCACAAGTGCAGCAATAGCCCTAAGTTTGTTGTGTTTTGGTTCAGCCAGATTCAGGCTGTGTAGTAAAAGTAATCTGGGTCATTGTAACACTCCGCAATCACTTTAACCCTTTCGCTGCCAAGCCCTCTGGAACAATTTGCACCTCAGCTGGCCATGTCATTTGTGAAATTTTTCCTATTCATTTTATTTTCAACTGCTGCGTTGCTAGCGTTTGTAAAATACCCCCCAAACCATATTTTCTGAAAGCGTAGGCCCGGTAGAATAAAAAGATGGTGCTATTAAAATCGTACTCGTGAAAATTACCCAATACTAAACACCCATACTGGCACTGGCGAAACTACCAGGGTTGCATCAGTCGTATTTGCGACCGGGCCCTGGTGTACCACCAGTTTGGGGGGCCCAGAGAGACCAGAACACTGACATTGATTTGCCATGTGTTCTGGAGATCACACTGCGGCCGGGGGCGTACCTGTGTTGCCATTGACTTTAATGCAACAACACGCCCCCTCCCGCCCCAGAATGCAGTGACGCGGCCGGGATGCGATCCAGTGCGTTCCAGCACGAATCGGGCCGGAATGCACTGGAACTGGTGTGAACTAGCCCTGAAAGTCATAACATACATAGAGGGGAATTTATCAAAACTGGAGCAGACAGAATCTGGAGCAGTTACCTAAGGAAACCAATCAGCATCCACCTTTTATTTTTAAACCTTAACTGAACAAACTGAAGAGAGAAGCTGATTGCTTCAGATACTTTTGCTTCAGTTTTGATCAATTCCCCTCATACTGTTTGAGTGTGTGTGTAGGCCAATGTAGTTGGATCTGAATGTGCATTATAATTAATCGAAATTAATCGATTCATCGATTAAAAAAAATTTTGATTAATCGAACACAAAAATTTTAATCATTACCAGCCCTAAAAAAATATGAAGGTATGCAAAACTGTAAATAAGCGACTTATGATACAGGCATATATTTCATTGGTATCACAACGCATGGCAATGCGTCACAAAGCTTTGCTATGCGCTGCCACAGTTAAATTAATGTTTTTAAAAAAAGAAAACAAATGAAAAAATCCTGCACTGCGATGCGTTCTAACAATGCACACATGTGTATGTTATGTGTGTGGGGGGATGGGGGTTGTGCTTTTTTTATTAGTTTTTTTTACACATTTTTTATTTATTTTCTTATAATTTTATTTTATTTTTAAATATTTTTATTTTTTACATGTTTTATTTATTTTTTAATAAGGGCTATTGTGAATAGCCCGTACAGCACCCCCTCGGTTCTACTGAACTGAAGGGGTCCTGGGGCCGAAGCTCTGCAATCAGTGAACCAGGAAGCACTCTGTTCTGACCACCCAGACAGCAAGGATAACTTACCACAAACTTGTGGCAGGGATAAATTGTAATTCTTTCTAACTTGCTGCACACATTCCTTGCAAGTTGTAGACTTGCAGAACACTTGCAGCACAAGTTCTAGTTGACACTTTTTGAATTTGTAGCAAATTTGCTTGGCAAGCCTACAGCAAGAGTCCTGCAGGTCTTAGCAAGAGCTCTGCAAGTGTACATCACTTTTGCAAAGCACGTTGATCTGGAGACTTGCATTGCAGACTTGCTGTAATTTTGCAACAAAATTGTGAAGCTTGGCAAGTCTGCAATAGTTTGGCAAGTCATTTTCAAACTTGCAGCTCAATTGCTTGCTATCTGGGCACTTATGAGTTCAGACCTCTCAGATTCCTGGTTGAAATGACTGGTAAACAACCAATCAAGCACAGTCCAGTGGAGAACAGGGAAAACATGAGAATTCTAATAGACCACTTATGTTTCCATAAACAGTAGCAGTCACCTGCTCAATGCTATCACATAGGGAGCTTTATTAGCCCCCTGGTAATAGCAATACATTTCTATGAAAAAAGTGTTAAAAATGTAAACTTATGATTCAATAATTAAAAATAAGAGCAACCGCCATTACCCTGCGCACACACACAAATGTTATTTACCTATGGCAAACACATCTATATTTTCTCATAAAATTAGGTTATATATGGTATTTGTGTGCACTAAAAGTCATTTGTGTATTTTTTCCCAAAAATATAGATTTGATAAACAGTTGTACAATTATCGTGCGACACATAAAAAAAAATTGGAACTGCCATCATTTTATACTACAGGGCCTCTATTTTCAGAAATGATATGATTAATTATGGGTTTTAAGGAATTTTTCTAGCAAAAACTGCAGATTTTAATGTGTGTGAAAAAGTCAAAAATTGTCCAGGATGTAAAGTGGTTTATATTTTGGCCCCAGCTGTGTAGCATGGTTGTTGCCCTCCGCTGCGGACTGAAGACAACTGTGCTTTCATCAAATTCAATGTAGTCAGCGCCCCCTGCTGGTAGATAAACATCTACTCTGACCATATGGCAGTTGAGAGTGGGACATCCTGTGAATATAACTGCTGCTTCTTTGAATAGCTGTAACAATGTTACAGGGCAGACTCAGCCTGTTAGAATTCCAAATTCGAAATTTAGCTTACTCCCAGGGGAGATCGCTGATTGGCTATTAGATACCTCTGATGGAATTCTGGTGATGCCATAAGGTCCAGGGCTATAAAAGCAGGTGTTTGGAAGGGCAGAGCCAGTTCACTGATTTCAGTTGATGAAGACTCTTTGCTTTGTTTTGAGAAAAGTGCGACTTTGGATTGCGTATTTCATACCCGATCTTTAGCTTATTCATTGCGTTGTTGATTCTACACACTCAGGCAAAATTTCTACATATTTCTATATTATCCTTATCTAGAGTGTTTTATAACCCGCCATTGTAAACAGTCTTTTAGTAAGGCTTCAAAATCATTATGGCTGCACCAAAGTCACACAGCAGCAAACCAGGATAAGGAGACCAGTTTTATATTTTTAAAAACGTGATTGTTGTTTTCAGCTAAGATCTGAGATTTAAAAATAAGAGTCACATGACTAAAAGAATAATCTTTATTCTCGTGTTTAAAGATTTGTGAACTTTTGAGTCTTTAGTATCACACATCATTCGACCCGGTATTTTTTATTGGTTATCTCTATTGGTTAAGTTAGATTATGGGTGTCTGAATTGTAAATCTCTGTTCCACACATTATACCATTATGGGTAAAGACATGGGCCGCTCTTCTACTGCACAGAAAGCCGGAGCATACATAATGGTGAAGAGTTGAAATTTCATATGGTCCTTGTTTATCTAAAAATCATTTTTTTTTTAAAACCACACTAAACAATTATTCATTTTCCTTTTACAAGGTGTAAAGTAACATTAATAATCATGTATGTCTTCCCTCCACAGAATGTACAGGTGAAACTCGAATAATTAGAATATCGTGCAAAGTTCATTTATTTCACTAATGCAACTTATGCGGTGAAACTAATATATGAGATAGACTCATTACATGCAAAGCAAGATAATTCAAGCCGTGATTTGTCATCATTGTGATGATTATGGCTTACAGCTCATGAAAACCCCAAGAACCCCAAATCCACAACCTCAAAAAACAAGGATTGTACATAGAACAATATCGGACCTCTGAAAAGTACAAGCATGCATATGTACTCAGTACTTGGTTTGGGCCCCTTTTGCAGCACTTACTGCAATTACTTTTGCACGATATTCTAATTATTCGAGTTTCACCTGTATATACAACTGATTGTTTTGTTAGTGCTGCTGTTCTCTTGAGCAGCAGTCATTCCAAATGTACAGATTACATCCGAGAATGTCACCACTCGGATGTTTGAAAGGACCGAGGAGTTGGAGAAAATAGAGGTTAACATTAAGACAATGTTTTATAACATTCACAATTCGCCTTCGCCTTCTGTTTGCCTTTTGGTTACATTCATTGGATATGCGTGTGCATTAGTGTGTGCGTGTGTTTTACACTTTTTTACTGTATGTATGAATGATACCAGCTTAGGACATCATATATACACTGGAATCCATTCCATACACATTTACCACAGTACAGAATGTGTTAAAAGAGTATACACCATTTAAAACTTACTTTATAAAAAATAGACATTGCCCAATGCACCATTAAACATTTTTGAAGAAAGTTCATCTATGGTCTCTTTCTATTTCATGGGATTGTACATCCTATTAACACCCATCGATCAATCACAATATACCGGAAAATTAAAGAAAACACATAACAACGATTGTAGGAAAACTATAGGCTGCAGCCCCTTTTTTGGGATTAAATCAAATCTAACCATGAAATGGAATTTAACCATTATTACCAAATAGGACCACTGTTATCTATTGACAAACCACCTTGCTTCGTCTTCAATACTCAAGAAGCAATAACTTACCCCAACCAAATTAACGTTTGCTAACCCACAGTGGGCAACATTACATCAAGGTTACCAACCTGACACCACCGCAGCTCTGGCAATTATGTTTTATAAACCAGCATTCAAGAAAATTTACCAATACACTACAAAAGAGGACTCAGATGAAAGCCTCCAGTCCACAATGCCAAAATGAAAAGCCACCAATATTGAGCACAGAATGACATAACAATCAATACACCTTTTATTGCAACCTTACTATGAAGCCTGATTTAGAAAAAGCCACAACAACTGTGGCACCAGTTCAAGTGAAAAAAAAAGGAGATCATTGGCAAATGCAACTTAATTGTGGACAGAACAGATGTCATATCATTTAGAAAGACCAACGTGTTGAACCTGCCAATACAATTTCCTTCCAGGCAAATAACAAAGATTTCGGGCAAATCCCATACTTAGAACAGAATAACATATTTGATAACCAGCTGCTCCCAATACATTATTATTATTATTCTTATACAGGATTTATATAGCGCCAACAGTTTGGGCAGCACTTTACAATATAAGGAAGACATTACAATCACAATACAATTCAAGACAAGATGGTAAGGAGGGCCCTGCCCGTGAGGGCTTACAATCTTACACCTTACACATCACCAGAGTACACCACACAAATGTAATATGGAGTCTAGTAGCAATATGGAAACCCAATCTTAAATCCTTTCAGAAACTGTTTACCAAAATAGAAGTTAGAGCCCTTTCACACAGACATTCCAATCAGGTCCACCTGAATATTTTGGGAAAGTCTGGAGATATAGGGATAGAAGCAGGGGAGTATCTGCCGTGAGGCAAACAAGGCGTTTGCCTGGAGCAGCAGATTCGCAGAGAGCGGCGGGTCCGTCCGTCAGCAGGGACAGCCTAAGAAGCTCCACACCGCTGTGTTGCTTTCGCTTTCACTTTACAAGTTTACACTATCACGGAGGAGAAGTAAGTGCCGATGGATCAAAGGCAGCAGAAGAGGCACACAGAGCAGCGTCTTATCATGACAGCATGACAGTGATCTCTCTCTCCCTGGGGAGGATGCAGCTTACCAGCCAACGACAGAGTCCAGCAACAAACACCCATGCAAATGCAGCTCATCTTCCGAGTGTCCCAGCTGGTGAGTCCTCACAGACCAGATAATAATCCCTGCCCCCCACACTGATTACATGAACGAAGAGATTCATAGCACAAATGGAGTGGGAAGGGCAGCACAAAACCAAAATACACCACTGGATAGAAGGGGGTTCAGGGAATGTAGGATTGTGGTTCTGAAATGTGCTTTGACATTTTATTAAACTTTTAGAACAACGCAGTCAATACAATGCAAATAAATAAATCATTCAGATTTTTGTATTTAAGCTGCTGACACTGTCTGTTATAATCGTACTGTTCTGTAATATCACGCACAACTTAAAGGCATCTAACAAGCATGTAATTTATGATGGGCTCCCCATGCCCTTTTTTGACAATAGCTTGCCTATTAGCCAGAATTAGAGCCCATTCATAGTAGATGCATTGGGGCTACACTGGTCACTTTTTCAGCGTATTCACAATGCAACACAAGGTGATTGGCCTTGTCAGGGATGGAAACCAATTAGATGAGATATACGGCACAGACGGATTGAAGGATGTGTTTTTTCACAATATTTTATGGTGATAATGTATATAAGAGTTCACTGTGATATTTTTTGAAGTTTCATGGTTATTTGATTAATTGTATATCTAGATAGGTTATTTGTAGCCCAGCGCAATTTTTCATCAACATGGACACCATTCACACCACGCACGATCAATGTATCCAGGGATAGTGATTGATTCCTAACCACATGTAATCCTATCACATACGATTACATGTGGCATATCAGCGTTCTACCGCGTTCAAATGTGCCTGCTGTCACCCGACCTTAATGGGTGACGGAAGCTTGTAAACAGCAGATTTGGGATTCCTGCTCCAGGAGATCACAAGTTCCTGATGCAGGAATGCAAAAAAACACCTACATTTTAGTATGAATGTAGTCTTACAGTTCATATTGTTCAGTTTAAAATAAATGAGAGGCAGCCCTAATATAAAAGCATCAACTATATACAGCAAATGTCACATAAAGGTAGAGCATACCTCCAAACAGTCCCTCTTTATAAACCAAGTCACTCTGTCCCTCTTACGTTGTGCCTCTTTTTTGTTTGATGTACAGATATCTAAGAAAAAGGTTCTATTTATCTACCAAAAACAGAAAAACATAGACAGCGCTCTCGGATGGGGAATGCTAGCTAGCGTGCATGTATGCTGCCCTGAAGACAGGAGGACTACCTGTGGATGCAGATAAACAGAGGAACACAAAGGGCGCAAAAGCACAGAATTGGAGCACTAGCGGGTTGGACTGGAGTGTGTGTCACAAAGATTGTACTGCTAAGAAATTGTTGGCAGAGAATGAAATGTGATGGTACTTACATGTGGATCCAGGGATCAGGATGTGGGCGGCCTATGCGGAGGATCAGGACTCTCGTGGTGTCTGTTGATGTGCTGTTTGGGAGGATTCATCCACCAGGGAGAGATGCTGTGGAAGGAGAGAGGCGACTCTGTCCGTGATGCTGCTGAAGGGGTGTTGGCTCTGGGCAGTGTAATGACGAGTCAAGTGGAACCCAAAATTAGCGAGCCCGAACTGAGCTACTGTGACCACGGTAGTGGGACGGCACTCGGTCTGTGTCAAAGCAGCTGAGGGCGGTGTGCAGGAGTCGGTGTGCGAGCGCAGCTGATCCCGGGTGATCGGCTTAGTGAAGGGACAGGGGTGTAGTGGATGAGCAGGAGTGACGCGTTTCGAGGTGTTTAACCTCTTTTTCAAGCTCGAGTAGAACAGTCTACTCGAGGTGTTTAACCTCTTTTTCAAGCTCGAGTAGAACAGTCTACTCGAGCAGAGTTGCCTCTCTCCTTTCATTCTCTGCCAACAATTTCTTAGCAGTACAATCTTTGTGACACACACTCCAGTCCAACCCGCTAGTGCTCCAATTCTGTGCTTTTGCGCCCTTTGTGTTCCTCTGTTTATTTATCTACCAATAGTGTTATGGTGCACTAAAACCTTTATCATATCTCTTGATTATCTTGTTTGTTATTTCCAAACGCAAGTATAAGAAAAGAAATAGTGAAAAAAAAACAATTCTGGGTTTAACCATTCATTTTTGGAATATAAATTCTCTATTGCCTAAATACTTTGTCCTGGAAGGCGTCCTTCTTTCTCATGTCAGAAAGTCAGAAAGAAAGGGAGGTATGGTAGAATAAAGATCTACAGTTCTAAATATGATAAACTGTGTCTCTCCTATTCAGTTCTCTTTGCAAAAAAACAAGGTAAAAAAGGGCAGAGAGCACAGTAAATCTTGTCTATCTTTTTTGCAGAGCTGTATTCGTCTTCTCTTGTACTAACCTTTGTATACCTGTTGTGTTAACAAAGGCTTCTGTAAGAGTTACAAAACTGCACACAGTTCAGCTTTCTTTGAAGTTTTCAAGGAACTCAGTGTGTCTCTGCGAGACAGTGAATTTGATATGGATTTCATGTAAAGTCCTTGGGGTATTAGATCTTAATGTACAGTGGGTATCTTGCCACGCTGTATGAAATCTTGTCTCATTGGCAGGTTACTTTGAATGCTTTTTAATGAATCAATTGCATATTGATGAACACACAGCTTGGTTTTACTTCTCTACCCCATAGCCGGTAAAAAACATTCACATAAAGTCTGAAAATATGAATTCATTTTATGGTATTTGGAAATGTGAGCTAATTGCATAAAGTTCTATTTGCATTTAATATATTGCTAATGCTTAACATGAACTGTATTCAAGTTAAAATTGCTGGCTGTCAGTAATAGATCGTGCTACAAAGCACTCTATAAGAGTGATTGTTACTGCAGTGTTATCACAGTGTTCCAAATAGTGGTTTCATGGGAGATCTTGATGACATACTGAAGCAAACAGGAAGTCGCTTGGAATAGGGCTTACCCATGAAATGAACTGGGCTGCTGCACCCATGCACAGTAGGAACTGGCCATTTTCAAGAGAAAGGCCGTGTGACTCCAGCCAGGGCCTACAGTGAAAAATAGCTGGATGGGGGCTGTAGTTAATGCTTTTACATGGAGGGCTACTAACTATAGGAACGTGTGTACTTTAAAATATATCCATTAAAGTATTATTAACTTTTTTAACTGCTTCAATTAATCAAATGAAAAAAGTGACACACAAAAATCTGAAGTCTTGCGTCGTTGTTTGGACTGGTTTGTAAAAATTGAAATTTCCAGCAGACATGTCAGAAATTGGCCCCAGGGGACGTGCTGTAATGTTGCAATGTTGCGTTTATTACCGCTGAGGGCTCACAAAATTTTACTGATCTCACAAGACTTTAGGCATCAAGCCTTAATAATGAAGCAACACTCCCACTACAGTGTCACAGAGATGGTGAATGCCCACTCTGTGCCAGTCCTGCCCCTCTCACAGGAAAAAGCACACAGGTGCTATTGGTGTACTCAGTCCTGGTAGACAGATTCACCAGCCACCTGCGAATATTAATAAGGGAACTGCAAGAGATAACAGAGAAGCACACTCTCATGCTCCACACAAGGAAAGCATGTTGTTTTACATTAACTACATTATAGTTCCCACTTTGTACACTGCAGCCTGGAAGGCACACAGACAGCCTGCAGAACACAGGGAGCCACTAAGGAGATGGGGAGTCAACAAAGGTAAGTAACTGCATATGCTTGCTATATGTACACTCTGTAACTCTACAAAGGTTACCATGGGCTTTAACATCTGATATATTAGTTTGTGTTAAGTGCATGCATGCTAAATGATGTGTTAGGCTTTGTCCACACTTTGCGTTTTAGGATTCCTACGGACTCCTGCGTCAGGAATCCCAAATCTCCCATTCAGATTTTGCCACTGTCACCTATTCACATTACTTACAGGGTGACAGCAGACACACCTGTAAACAGCAGTCCGCATGTAACCATATGTGATATTATTACATGCGGTTTGGAATTGATCACAATCCCTGGACGGGTCTATCGTCTTTAGGGATAGTGATCTATTCCAAACCACAAATAATCGTATCACATACGATTACATGCGGCTGTTCACTTACAGGTGTGGCCACTGTCAACCAGTTATTAACTTAAATGGGTGACAATGTCTGCATCTGAATGGAAGGTTTGGGATGCCTGCTGCAGGAATCCGTAGGTTCCTGCAACAGGGATCCAAAAACACATCACAAATCACAGTTCTCATTCTGACAATGTATTAATCTGCTTTTCTATCCACAAAACCTATCCTTCAACCCTTCTCACAGGCAAGTTGTGGACCTTAAAGCCCAGACTGGCAATCTGACTAACTAGAACTCTTCCTCAGCTTCAGCTTCCTTCCCCAGGCACTAGAGATGCTACAGCTAATTGCAAGGTACCTACATTTGTTATATTCATCTCTGTCCAACACCTCAGAGCATAGTCCGTACACACTACATAGCTTTCATGTTATTATGAACATCCTTGTAAATGTATGTATGAATAGTACCATAACAGAGAAATGTTTATAAGTGCCCAAGGGCA
This sequence comes from Nanorana parkeri, assembly GCF_000935625.1. NCBI lineage: Eukaryota > Metazoa > Chordata > Amphibia > Anura > Dicroglossidae > Nanorana > Nanorana parkeri. The sequence goes on from NW_017306663.1 coordinate 976,188, forward strand.
TATTATACTGGAACTTATAAAGATATTCAATGATGAAAAAATAGCATTCTCACACATGCATGTGTGTCAGCAAAGATCAATGTCCATGTAATATATGGCTTCTCAGAGACTACAAATTCTGGCATATATAAAATGTGCTCTCGGGAATAACATTCCATCCATCACAGAGGCAACATACTAATAGTAATTGAATTGAATAAAAGTGAATCTTGGCAAGATCTTAAAAGTACTTGGGTAAGCGCTGATAAGATGATAACAGTTCCACACATGCATATGTGTCATAAAATGTCAATATACATATAATATGTGGTTCCTCAAAATTTGTAAGTGCTGGAATATTGGGGTTGGCTTTGGGTTTGGGTCAATCATGAGTTCGACCCAAACTCAGCTTGCTTGCAGTTCGAGTGGACAATGTGATCAACATGGAGACAAGGTGTCTTGCAGGGGAACACTGCAAGGTACACTCCTAATGTTGAGGGCATGTATCCTGCTATAGTTCAGGAGGGGTGCATTCGCTCACTGCCTCCTCCCCCTCTCTCCTGGCCAGCCAGGCTGCATTTCTGCAATAGAGTCTTGTATGAATTTTGAGGAGCCCCTACTGTTTTTTTGCCTGGGTATCACTCAAGATTCATACTAGACCCTTATCCAGGATAAGGCAGCCTGTGCCCCCCCTTTCCTGAACCATACCAGGCCACATGCTCTGAAGAACAAAATGGTGTGGGGTCTCCCCTGTAGATAAGAGCTTGGTATGGATTTTAAATTAGATCCTATACTGTTTCTTTAAAAAAGAATGAAACTAGTCAAGAACTGCCATCTAGCAGCAATATTTTACTTGCATAACTTTTTTTTTATTTTTTAAAAAATGAACAAAGATACAAGGCTAAAATGACAATTCAAAAGGAGATTAAAACATCAGATTCTTAACAATACAAACATAACAGCTGTTAAATAATAGAAGCTTTAGCCCCCAACAGAGCAAATACCAACATAAAATAGTGCACCTTTCAAAGCTGTCCAGCTACATACATTTATTGTATTACATACACATTTTGTATTAGCTAGAGCAGTTTAATGCAATTAATGGTATTATGTGAGGTATCTTGCTTGCTTAACAACATGACTATATTAGTTGCACCTTTACTATTATTGGAGTCAGGGCTGACCCTACCTTTTTCACCAAGGGGGCCGAGCTGTCTGCGGGCTGTGCTGTTAGTCGGCCCTGCTGCCGCCTCCCCAGCACCTGCCACCCACCCCCTCCCAATAAGATGCTGCCTGAGGCTACCACCCAAGGCTACCTCATTATGGGGATGCCCCTGATTGGGGTACACCCTGAAAATGGTAAAGAATTTGGCTGCAAACTGTTTCTTGTGTGCAGATTAGCATTTTAATGCAATTAATTATATTATGTGAGCTATCTTGGCTGCTCAACACCGTGACTTTATTATTTATAATGCTTTAGCGTTAATGGGGTACACCCTATTTTTCTGGAAGGTTTTAGCATTATGTGAGGTGTTATTTCCCTTGAAATATACATGTTGGGAACATTTCTGGAGACGTGGTTCTAGTTTATTGTTTTTTTCTATTATGTTTGCCTCTTAAATACATATTCTCATAATGTTGTTAAAATAGCAATCATGTGCCTTCACTTTGTACAGCTTCTTTGAAAGAAGTTGCCACTATTAATAAATAATAATGATTACAGTTTCAGCTTATACCCCAGCTTTCACAACTTGTATTTTTTAATCCACATGTGTCCATAAACTGTATCCCCAGTAATTTTCTTTTAGTTTGGAAGTAGAGCAATCTAGATGGAACCTCTGTTAGGTTTCTACTGGCCCCAAGGCCCCCAAGGCCGAGTTCCACAATGCACTCCCTCCCTGCCAACCCAACCCCCCCCCATCAACGGAGAATGGCAACCGGATGGCAGGGGCGGCAGGGTTAGTTGATTGTTTTTATTGTTTACTTTTCTTTAATTTTTTATCACTTTATTTTTATATTTTTTATATGCTTTATTTTTGTATCACTTTTTTTTACTTTTTCACATTTTTAGCTTATTTATTTTTTATAATTTTTTTATCTTATTATTGTTTATTTTTTATAATTATTTTCTTATTTTTTCATAATTTGTTTCTTATTATTTTATACTTTTTAATCACCTTTAAGGGAAGGAAAGAAAGGCTGCTTACGTTTTACAAGTGATTGCGGCGATCACTTGTAAACGAGTAAGCTGCTTCCCCACACACTACATTTAGTCCTGCCTTCCCAAAGCAGGACTAAATGTAGAAAGCGCAACTTACCGCCTGGCGCCCGGAACTATATGTTCAGGGCGTCGGGGGATTCCACCCCGCTGCCGCCCCTGTGCTTGAAGGTTGAAGAGGAAGAAGATCCAGAATCTCCTCCAAAACCTGTAAAAGGCCAGCAGCTTCCAACAAGGCAGGTGCCTAGAGTCAAGAAAGAAGAAAATGGAAAAAGATGAAGAGGAAAGTTCTGAAGAGAAAGACAGTCCTGCCAAAATGGGCAAGGAAGAAAACCCTCCCAGAAATGTGTGAGGTGCTACCAGTTTGTGTATTGTCTCCAGTGTGTATTTAACTGCCAGACCCATCCCCCTCCTATGCCTCACTGCCTGCCACATACCTTGGATTATTGGTTTATAAACTTCATAAAGATATATTTTTGAGTGATGGACATGCGCTATGGACGTGCAGCAAGGTTGCTTGCACCGATTGACCTTATTGCATTGATTAAAGGACATGATATAGCAATGTGTTTATTATTAGGAAAAGGCTTTAATGTGTACTGATTATTGTTAAAGTGGTAATTAAAGTCTAACTAAACTCAAGAATAAAAATATGTTAAATTGCAGCTTAGCAGTCCCTACATATGGTGGCTGAATTAGTTTTCATTTTCTCAGACTAATAACATTTTCAGCATGTACAGGAAATACCTGCTGATCTTGTAGGAAATGCAGTGTCCCTGTCACTTACTGTGAGATAAACGGAAAGCACAAACAATTCCATTTATCTTTTAAAAAATACTACCCTCCTCCCCATGTGATGGAGATGAGCAAAAGCAGCCTGTCCAGCCTGAGTGGCAACCATGGGTCTCTCCATAGATACAGTGGAGGAGTGAGTGTAGCCACCCAGGGACAGGAAAAATATTACTTGTAAGATTACTAGGTAAAAATAAAGGAAAAAGGTCTGAAAAAATTCTAATACAAATACCACAGCCAAGCAGGGGTACATTTTGGATGGTGTTGATACTGTTTAAAGATTCTTATAGTGTGAGTGAGTTGTGCACGATGGTGTCACTAGACCCCTGGCACCTGGAGCATGCATTCTATGTCTGCCACCAGCAACCACAAGTTTTGGGCCACAAAATTAGAGCTCATGGACCCAGACAGTTCACATCTGATTTGATTGTTATAGTGGTACACAGTAACAAGTCTGCATATATAAATTCATGACATGTCACAATATGCAACAACAATATAATTTTTGTGAAAACCTGTGCCATTTATTATTAATCAGCAGTCCGTGAGCTCCAGGCAAGCGACTTTACCTAGGCTGAGATGATGTCTGCGAGTGATGGGAAACACACTGCTGTGAGTAAAATAAACAGAATTGTCCATTGTAAATTACATTGTTGGCTGTTTTTATGGAAGTAATGACCATTTACTAAAAAAAACCAAAAACATTATTTGTTAACTCTTTGTATTGTCCCGTGTGCCTTTTTTCTTTACACTCCTTGATATTATGTAATTAGCCTTCTGCAGACATGAGGGAGCATTTATTCAACCTGATCTCCCCTCGTGATCCAACCAGGGGCATATCTGCCACGAGGCAAACAAGGCGTTTGCCTCGAGCGGCAGATTCCGGCAGGGCGGCAGATGTACCGGCCCGTGGCCCGCGAATTGTTCTCTCTTGTTAATAAGCCCCTTAAAGCTCCTCAGGGAAAGTATAACTGTGAAAGAAGACACCGCTCTGTTTCATGCGCAATTGTCTCCTTAAATTTGCTTGGAAACTGACACTTCCAGGACAGTCAACCTCCTTGATCCCCTGCAGCTCTCACTGGTGCTTTCTGTTGTCCTCTACATCACTACAGGATACAGTCGTGACATGGAGAATACAGGAGGAACCAGTGGCTGCGACATTCTTTATAGGCGCACTAAAACCAAAAGTCTTTAACTACAGAACTTATGCCTTAGCAAACCTTGCTCTGCAAAGTAATGGGGTCATCCTGCATGTCAGCATCACCCATGAGGTCTAAATGATGTCTAAATGGGATGCTCTAAACTGTTGTGCAGTTTATACATACAAATATGTAATCAATGAAGATACAGTGAAAAAAATGGTGTACGGTGACTTTCTTGGATGAAGGGATATATACAGTTTGGAGCCTGTCTGTCTCCTGCACCCAGGTTACACAAACATATACCTTATTATCTGATTAGTGTATATATACTGTATATATTGAAAAACGGTTTGAAATAAAAATATATACTTTAAAAAACATTTGTGTGTGCGTTTTATGTACATTTTTAGGGCTAAGTCACACCAGCCACTGCACTCAGCACACAGCAGCTGATGTGTGTTGCCTCACACAGTGCCGATGCACGAGTCCCAGCACAGATGACATTTCATTCAGTTCTACGAACACAGCAGGGTGCGAGGTGGTTGTTCCACATCTCATCCCTTTGCGCTGAAAGCATGCGGTACTTTTTTTCAGGGCACACCACCTAGTTCCAATCACAATGTGGTGGTGTGAACCGAGTCTGTCCATGACAAGGCAAACCTTGCATACCTTGTCATGCATTGGGGCTGTCCTGGAAACAACGACCATGTCAGCCCCAACGCATATGGTGTGAATCGGCCCTAAGACAAAGAGGGGCATCAGGCAAGAAGGAAAGAGGAGACCACAATGTTAGTATATTTGAAAGCTTAGTTTAATTATATGGAAATTCAGTACTATGATACCAGAGAAAGAAGTGAGAGACAAACTAGGTCCTGAAGAGGTCATAACCACAACTTACTACAAAATCTCAACATGAAACATAAGAATTTAAATGTACCTTCTTTTTACAGTTGCTATACACCTGCATAGAAATACTAATCATACGATGTATATTATTAAAATACCATCCTGTCAAATATTCCTTTCAGTTTTCTTAAACACGTTTTCAAAATGTTGTCAAGTGAACAATGACAAAAGTGTTAGACACTAGAATATCTGCCACAGGCAAAAGTCTTCTTCCTAATAGGAGCCCCTATTTAGAACATTTCCACAAAAAAAGTGAAAATACTCCATAATGTACTCCTTCAGCAATAACGAGAGAAAAATATCAAATGCTTGTTGCAATGAACAGTATTTACTACAACTTACTAGGGAAGCATTTAAAAGTGCAGATTATAAAAAATTTCTTCAATATTTATATCCCAGGTGCCATTTAAAAAGGAGCTGTGATAGCATTAGAAGTGATTTGTAGCTGCGAAGGTGCATGGGGAAACTGTCTTAGATCCCCATTGATTTGACTGAGAGAAAATATCCAAAAACAATTTAGATTCTATTTAATGCTACTTTATTTGGCTTTGCACTCCTGTCTGTGACATTAAGCCTACACAATTGTACTATTGTACCATGATTTCCCACTCTACCTGTAAAGGGCTACCCCCTTTTGTCAATCATTAGGTTTCTTGGCAGTTCCATGTAGATATGTGCAATTCTTTTAGTTCTGAATTTAAATCCATATGAATCCAAATGTACCAGAATGTTTGGTAACAAAATGTGGATACATGTGAATTTAATTTGGAACGAAACAAAGATGCTGGAGAGCTGTCATTTACAGCTCTCCGGCTTCCCTGCTCTTTGTTGACATTCTAGACTTGTATCCCGAATGTCAACAAAGTAACAGAATATTGTTTCAAAATGTACACAAAGAAAGAAGCTGAGAGATAGGTGTTATTCTGTAACAACTTCTGCTTCTTTCTTGTCAAAGAGTCTGACAGCTGTCACAGAATACACTAAAGGGTTAAACAGTCCACAGAAATAATAATTAAAAAAATGGCGGGGGTCCCACTCCCAAACCTTACCAGACCCTTTAGGCCTTGTGGGAATGTTAAGTGGGACCCCCAAAGTTAAAAAAAAGTGTGCGGGTCCCGTGGCAATTCATACCAGACCCTTAATCTGGGCAGCAGCCTGGCAGGGCAGAAAAGGGGGGTGACAGGGGATTTCCCCCCCCCCTTCCCTCCACCCCCTGGAAAAGCACCTTGTCCCCATGCCGATTAGGACAAGGGCATCTTTCTCACAACCCTGGCCCTGTGGTTCTAGGGGTCTGCGGGCAGGGGTGCTCATCTGCATCTGGGCACCCCCTTTCATAAAGGGGGCACCCAGATGCCACCCCCTATCACGATACCGTGCACTGGTGTATTCCTACCGCATACAGGTATCTATAGGGGAAGACCAAATGTGTGACCACACCAGACAATGTTTATGAGCTTACAGTTTATTAGGCACACCGAAACCAAGTAACCACAAACAACACCCACAAGTAGCAAATAATAGCCAATAAAATGCAAACAACAAAACCACAAAAGGTAGCAGGGCAAGTGAACCTGGGGAGCAGGGCAACAAGAGGGGAGCCACGGATCAATGGTCAGGGTTCAAGGAGGCAACAGGATACAGGTAATGGCAACAATACTGTGGCACCAGGCTCACTGCAGGGAGGGATTAATTACCCTCCCAGATCAGCATCAGGTGGTGCCTTATTGCTGCACACCTGCAGGTGAGCCTTGTAAGTGCAGGACCTAGTTCCAGAGTCTCAGTGCCACCTTGAGGCGCTCAGGTCCCTGACAGCCACTGGCTGCCTTGAGAAACCTGCAGGGGAGCACTGGAACTGCCGGATCTGGTCCAGCGCCACATGTATGTGTTCAGATCCCTGACACCCACCTTGTGAATGAGTAAGGGATAGTTGTACCCCTACTCATTTACTAAAGAGTTAAATGAAAGGTAAATAAACACACAACACCTTAGAAAAAAATCCTTTAATTGCACAAAAACACACAAGTTTTTGACAATTTCTTTATTTAAAATTAAAAAAAAAGTCCCACAATGTCAATCTCGACCCCCATCGACTGATGGGGGGAAAAAAACACATTAGACAATGGGCAGAAATAATGCTGTTTCCCAAAGGGGGAGTACAGAAGACATACTGACCACTTGGGGTGAGGGAGGTCTACATTAACCAGGACTATATTGATAATTTTCAGGTTGTAGCTACTGGAACTTTGAGCTGCTTGCTTAAATTTGACAATTTAAGTATCTTAAAGAGTAATTCCACTTTTGTTAGGATAACATCAATCCTCTCTGGGTAACCTGTGTACATTACAAGGATTTTAACAAACTTTGTTGCAGTTTCCAACCTGTTTCTGTTCTGAAGAAAAAGCTGTTTGTTACCACATGTGCTTTCCAAACTAAACCCTGAAAGGGATGGTCTGGGTTCATTGTAACCAGCTGGTGTTGTAATGAGGAAAGATGCAGTGTCGGCGTCCCTTTAGTAGTAATTGACTCTTAGGAAGTATTCCACTAAAAATGAAATTCCTATTGCAAGCGATGCCAAAAATTATACTTGTATCTTAGTGCAGAATTCTGGGAAAACAGTCAACCAATCACAAAAGCAAGAATTGACATTTGTTGGGGCCGCAATATTACATATTAGTTTTCTGGACAGATTTAGAACATTACAGCCGATATAGTTTTAAATGGATGTAATGTAATTTTTTTTAATAATAATAAATTACAAAATGGCTTGTGTGACAATTATATATGCTATATTCGTTTTTTACAGATTTTTATGTTTTTAAAGTAGAGTTACCCTTTAAGATGTATGTCAAATTTATTGGAGGAAAAAAATATACAATTAAAGACATTTTAATGATAAAAAAAACAACAAAATATAAAAATCTAAAGATAAAGATGTGTAGAAGATATATTTTACAGTGTTTTATGCTTGATGTTTTAATTTGCTATCATTATAATGTTTCTATTAAGTATCTATTTTTATTTTAAATAGTATATATTAAATATTTGTCAGGTAGAGGGATGCTATGTATTTTAGATTAGTTGTTCAATTAATTTTAAATCACCTTCAGCTGGTCTGAAAAAAAGCAGAAGGAAAAGTGTTTAAAAATAAGAGAAGCAAGTAGATTTATGATATACCTTTGACGAGGCGAGAACTGAAATAATAGTCAGACAATGTGCATTTTACTGATAAGCTTTGGTTGCTGTCCATTTGGTGAGTAGAACAAATAAAGTGTCAGCATGTTAGGTTATTAGGTGGTGGTGTGTTATTTCAACTGTGTTTGGTATCGTTATAATGTTTTATGATATACCAGCAAGAGTGATGAGGTGCCTAGAGACATAGAGAACATTTGCCCAATTTCCATCCCATTTATGGCTGGAAAGGGGAATGTTCTTATTTGTGTAGTCACTTCCATGATCATGACCACCACTTCCTGGCTGAGCCTATCTGGGAGAAAGTGGATTAGCCATTGTGGATCTATTTGGCCTTCAACTGGTTTTGTCAGTGTAACAGGCTGACACCAAAGGCTTCCACCTCCATTTTATATAAGCACATATTTACAGGTTTACCTGATCTGAAATTGTATGTTTGTAGAATGACCTTTCATTAAAGAGGTTGTTTGGCTGCCAGATTTGAGTGTCTCTAATGAATGTAGGCAGCTATACTCAGCCCAGAGGTGTAATTGAAGAGACAGGACATGCAAACGAATTATACTTGCAGATGTGAAGTCTACTGTGATCTGTCTAAACATAAAAGCTGAGTACACCTGTGCCAATCACAGGAGTCATTATAACCATAGCAAAAAAGTGAATATATATACAGTAGGCGATACCTTTAGTTGGCTAACTGAATATATTTCCCAGTGACAGCTTTTGTGAATGGTCTACATTGACAATGTGCCTTACTAACACATAAAAAAATGTATATACCCCAGCACAGTAAACATCAAAGAACAAAAAGTTAATTAAACTACATAAAAAGATACTGATACAGATCAGTGAAACAAGGACACTATTCACAAATGAGAGGCAATAAATCTGAGGTTTGAAGGAAGCAACATTTCATCATGACGTTCTGTCCTGTTATCTGTCATCTGTCAAGGAGAAGATCAGTGAGCTACTCAAAGATAATGCCTCAGTTAAAGGAAAGGTACAGTTTTTTCAATGTTTATTTTAGATATACTGTACATGCAAAACAGTTCAGCTTCATGTATATAATGCTATCATTATTTGTTAATAATTTAAAACCTTATATCTTTATAACATGTAATTATATTTGTACACGGAACAGCCATAATTGCTCATTACATATCCATTACTGCCTTGTGCTTTGCAGTACACAGAAGTTGTACTTTACTTCTCCTTCTCACAATGCAGGCCTGTGCTTCAGCCAACTCACTCGCCCTGTGTGACTGATATCCTATCTTTATTTTTGTATTTGTTAAATTAAAAGGCCATAATAAAGGAAAATAAACAGTGCAAAAGAAGCACTTGTGGGTTTAACCCCTTTCGCTGACACATAGCTCCCATATGCTCCGGAGACAGTTTACTTTCATTCAGCAGACTCCTGGGTATGTTCTGGAGCCCCCCTTCCCTTCCCTTCCACCCACCACCCCCTGGCATGTATCCTGGGTTCCACTGCTTGAATGGGCTTCAAGGGTGACCTCTAATGCCTCTTTAAAGAGAACCTATCACCACTAATCAGCCATGACATAGGGGGCCCCTTATGTGATAGAAATAATGTTAACTGAAAAAAGGGTAAAAATTAAAATAATATGAATTAAAAAAACACCCCCAAAAAAAAAAAAAATTAGGTATCATCAAAAAGACCAAAGTAAGGGCAATAAGTCTAGGGCCTTTATTTATGATTAATTATAAATTGATGACCTGTAAAGGCTTTTAAAGGGTTGCCTATAGACACGCCTATAGATAGTTTTGGGTACCAATGTTTTTTACGTGTAGCCACCTGTCCAACTCAATGACAGGACACGGCTGCACAGGGCTACATGGCCTTTCATTGAGAAAAACAGGTGGCTGCACGCAGCTTCATACAGCAGCTGTCCTTCCAGGCGCAGGTTTCTGCACAGATGTGCATGCCCGCTTAAATAAGGCCTAACCTGTGGATGTTATGTAGCATGTGCAAGTCACACAGTACAAATCAGGATCCACCGTCTGTTCTAAGACATGCAGATGTTTCTACACTAGTCATTCTCAGAGTGGCATTCTTCCAAGGCCAGACTCAATTATTACGTTTAAGGTGACTTAATACTTGCTGTTAGCACTTTCAGTAATTAAGTTAGATCATAAATCTGCAGTCACATTTAGCTCACAATTTACTTTTCAGTCTGAGACTCATGTACTAAGGTACTGAAAACGTTTATCAAAGGTCACAGTTTCTGGGTGAATGAAGATCAGTACTGGCATTAAATTAAGTTTATATTTTAAAACCTAAAAACAAATTCACATTTGTTAGAAAAAACGAGATGTTTTTAGATTTAAGTAATGTTTGATCTTTTACCTGATGTTTTTTCACATTTTAGATTTAGATTTTGTTGATTAGTGATTAGAAGCAGTGGATGCTCCTTTTTTGTCAGGTCACACCATATGACGTAGCTGTAGATGCAAAACTTTTAGTGTAATCCAGTGAAAAACACTGATATATATCCTTGACAGGCAAAATTAAGTATACCTTGCAAAAGCTCAAGTGAAATGAAGGAGAAAAACATTATTTGCCAAACTAATAAATATTAGCACAGCCTTTAAAACATGTCTTTGTGACATACAGATTGCTGCTTTGCTTGCGTATCAGTAGCTTCCACGCAGTCCCCACTGTCAGCTCTGGATAAATTATAACGTCTGCCATTTTTCCCTTGCTTCACAGTTACTCCCAGTTTTTTCCTCCTCCATTTCTGAATTTGATTTAAGGTCACTGTATTAAAAAACAGAGTGAATGGAACACAAACTTTAACTAGTTAGAATAATAGGAGAAAAGGATCAGCACAGAATAAGCCATAATGATGTGTTTTATGTCTTCTCACAATGATTTTCTTGTAGCAACACTGAGTGGGATGTGAATCACAGAAAAATATCAACAGAAAAAAAAACAAAGCAATCGTAAAATGTATTGTATATATAAAAACAGGCTCTTTAACAGCAATTGATATAGAAAACTTTGTTATTTAAATTAAGGAAAAGAAAAGCTGGCCTTATTAGGGGACACAGGACAATTAAAATTCTCTAGCTAGTCTGCTGGGCAGGGGCTGTAGGTGGATGTTTTCATCTACATGTTATAATTTAATGAGCACTACAACCCCCAGCAGTGAACCCCTCTCAGGTCACCTATCAGAACAAGATCATTCACAAGGCAAAATAGGCATGAAGCTATGGTCCAGGAGATGCCCAGGATGCCCACCTACAACCTTCATATTCATGCAGGAGACCAGGTGGAAAGCACAATTTGTCAATGTTGTGTACCTCTCCGTCAATTCACAAGGAAGGATGCACTTGTAGGCAGTTGGAGGAGATAGGGCTACATGCCAGTACAATGACAATACAAATTAAGTGGCTTCTCAGTGCTAGGGATGAGCTTCAGGTTTGGGTTGACCTTCAGTTTGACCCGAAACTAAAGTCATACGCAGTTCAATGAAATGACTACTTGCTATTGTTTACCATTATAGTAATCGCTTACCAGTTATGCACTTACTGGCCTTTTAACTGAGGTCATGTGACTTAGAAGAACAATATTGGGGGTCTTATGTGCCCCCTTCTCTACTGAATTCAGGGTTTCCAGCAACTCTTGTTCATTGTGTGTTGGAGCAGACATAGAGTACTTAGTGAAAGTTCATAGACTGCATACAAAGTAAGGTGATAATGCTGGTGCTGATTGCTGAAAAATGTTTGGTCTATATTTACATATATTTACATATACACATACAGCTGTGTCTGGTGTTTTTCTGCACCAGACCATTGTCATGTGATTCAATACTGTACACATACAATTGCATACTACACTGCATATTTGTTTTTTGTTTGTTTTTTTTGGGGGGGGGGGCTTTTTTTCAGTAAATAAATTACACTCTATTGTTGATTTCTAGATTTTAAAATACCTGGTGGGGGTCTTGTTCAAAACAGGGCCTAGTACAAGTAGTTCAAAACTGCGCACATAGCCAATACAATATTTTGGGGTGTTTGTAATACTAATTTCTTGATTTTAGGTTTTTTTTCCCACAAATAAATTACATTATAGTGCTGATTGTTTGATTTTGAAATGGCTGGTGTGGGTCCAATGAAAGTGTTTGAATACTGCGCATATAGTCACTAAAATATTTGTGAGTTAGCAGGAAATCCTCCGGTTCTTTCTGCCACTCTTCCTGCAATGCCCAGTCTATTACACCATGTAGTGTGTGCTCCTGCAGGAACACAGAGGGATCAAGTTGCTAATCCCTGCCTCATTGTGGCTCACCATTCTTGTCACCTCCTTGATGTTGTGAAGTCCTGACTAAGGAGCCCCCAACATACTGTAGAGGATAGTCTGATGCTGCTTGTACTGCAGCATGGCCAACATGGGGTATATAACATATCAGGGAAACTAGGAAACATTGCACCACTAAATTCAGGACATGTGCCAGGTGAAGTGTGTGTGTGTGTGTGTGTGTGTGTGTGTGTGTGTGTGTGTGTAAGAACTTTCCCAGCCAAAGGGCAGCCAGAAGGTTGGTGCTTTTTTGAATACTGTCTGAAATTCAAGAGCAGGCATAGAGAATTTGCACCCTAAAACCGGAAGCAAACACAGGGAAACTGCAGGATTAGCAGGTATTTTTACATTATATATGGTTAAAATATTGAAGGCACTTTAGTCATCAAAGCTAAAGCGATTTCTACTTCAATTATCTAAAGCCCGACTCCAAGCTTGGCATTCCATTCCAGTCACCCCCTCTCCCCTGAAGGTTTCCTAAGCTGTATATATGTTTTTACGTTATACTTACAGTACCTTTTCCAAGTCTTCATGCCAGTCATGTGTCCTCTTCCCCTTTGCCTCTTCCTTGGCCTGAGCAGTCCTCATTGATGTAGAGATTAGGGCTAATGTGCACCATTAAACAGTGAATGCAGGATGCCATGGTGACACTCTCTGGAGAGATGAGTGACAATGAGCGTCATCAACCAAAAGACAAAATAAATCTTGAGGCTGGTGGTCCAATAAAAAAATAACACAAATCTGGGATTTTGTTTTTTTACATTTGGACATACACTTTCTTTAGAGTCTACTTTAAAAAATTTCTTCTTGCTGAATGGCCTTTATTCTTCTCTTTTATGTGCAGGATTTACATCTATTACTGTGTATTGCTTTAAAGAAAACCTGTACCGTGAGAAACATGGTGGCTGCCATTGCTGACACCTCCTCTGTATATACTACAGTACTTATCTGGTTTTCATGCTGATTCAATGACTTCATTACTCTGAGGCACTGACCTGGAACAAGTACTCAAGAGTTCTGACTAAAATCTGACTTTTTCTGCATGCTTGTTCTAGGTCAGTGGCACATAGGGGTTGATTTACTAACCTTATAAGCACGCCACGAACAAGTATACAACTCTGTAGTGTGTATGTTTAGGTTAGTAAATCACCCCCATAGTATTAAAGCCAGAGACTTGCTGTCAATTAATATTTAAGCTATTGGAACCACAGATGGAGTCTCTCATTACTGTAATGCAAAATACTTTAACAGGAAAACTTCTTGTATAGGAGGCTACAACATATATGGACCATTCACACTGTTTAACCTGCTGACCTTATAAAACACCTTTAGAGATCATTAAAAACAATATTAATATATCTGTTTGTAAAATTGTCCCAAAAAATCACAAACTGTGACAAGTCTGTTTACTCTTTATTAGTGGAGCAACCCTATAAAAATCTGAAGACAAGTTGTATAGTTTAGAATTCTGCTTTCAGTATAGGGAAATGACAAATTGGCAAATCCACAACTCTCTTTAAAGAACATAGGGGATTACAATAATTGCCCTTTATATTGCAGTATCCATTGGCTATGCAGATACATACTTAAGTATGACTGAAATTCACAATTATTAATATGATACAGGTGTCTACACGGCAGTCACTGTCTCTTATGTAACATATAAGCTCAATTTCCACAAATCTAGCATATCACCCTGAAATATGAGTTTAACAATCATGTAGACTGTAAATCACTTTGTAATCCACAGTATCTTTCCATGTAAATAATGACAAAAATATTGTGACAACCACATCAAATACAAATTGTGTTCCCGAATGCAATATATGGGGGGTCTGATATATCTGGTTATGACATGTGTGAGTGTAGAATAGGGGCCATGAGTCTTTAAAATACAGTGTGCTGCTGAGCCAGAAAATAAGGCACAAAGATATGTCTAGAGATATTGTGGTGCTAAACTGGGGATAGGGTAGTTAGCTGTATGGAGTCATGCAGAGTGATTTCCAAGTAAAGTCTATTGCTGAGCATAGGGACATTTCCAGGTACACTGGGGAGCTGAATGGAAAAAATTAAGAAGATGGAAAAAGCCAGTATGCAGCCAGTACAAACACGCACATTCTTTTCCCCGCTACATGCATTCAAACAATAATCATACTCCTTTAAGTTACTTTCATTTTCTCCATGTCAATATTTCATGATAAGCAGGAAGATAGTTGGACAGTACATAACTGCGGTAATTAAGCTATTGTAGGCATTCAATTAAATTGATTAGATATAGAATCATTATTTTATTCAGTTGATTGGAATTAAATAGGACCATTAGCCATTATACTGTAAAGGATCTTGAAAAAGCAATCCAATAAAATATAATACATAAATTGCGAAATTCACTCTCTGCCTTGGTTCCTGTGCTATTATAACTCAACATCACAATGCTATTTCTTGCAAAGTTCATGTCCAGTCCTATCTGGAATCTTATTCTCCAGTGCAGATTTTTCTAGGTTCATGTTCTTGTTTCACTTCCTTGACAGTAATGAACCCTTTTTCACGAGTGTAAATTACATTTCTTCTTTTCCTACCATGAGGAATGACCTTATTATCCTTTTGCTATACTATAGCTATACTAATACACATAGATTGTATCTCCTTTGGATCATCTCCTGACTTCCCTAGAAATTAAAGGTAACCCAGCCTTTCCCAGTAACTCAGTTTCTCCATACTTAGTTATTAGTTCAGTTGTCCTCTTCTGTATTCTCGGTAAATCGTTAATTTCAGAGAACCTCTATTGGGAAACAAAGAAAAATACTGAATTGTATAACAGTGAGGGTTGCCACTGTTGATTTTATGCTATATGTGACTTCATTGAGTTTTTATCTGTAGAAACAGCCTTTCTTTACCCCCCTTCCCCCAACTGAAATGATCCTACCCTTGCCATCTGTAGATCTATACTTAACGATATCTGAGGGCCACTTCTTTGCTGTTTGTTGACCTGGTGCAAACCTGTGAACCAAGATGAAAATACTCTGAGGCTTGTACCATAATGTAATGACAATTATTTGTTTGTTTTTCCCTATATCTTCTCCATTTTCTTTGCTGTCTTTCTTTCATTTTTCCTTATCCTGCTGTACCCCCATAGTACTGAGCCATTATTGCTATAGCTTTTTGCTAACAGTGCTGCAACTTTTATTTGATCTATTTTTTTTTATTTAAACCATGCGAATAAGAGGTAATTACTGAGAGTTTCTCTGGCGGTGATATAGTTTGTTATAAAGCAAGACCTTTAACTGCCTGAGAATATGATCATTGGATTCTTTTTGCAAAGTTCAAACTTATTAAAAAAAATAAAAACATAGACAAAACCATGAGACTAATCAGGCTTTACATAGCAATATTTCAAATTAATTTTCAGGGAGGTAAAAATTAGGGTTGAGGTTCATGTTTGTCACAACCATGAGTTAGAGATGAATCCTGCAGGTGCAAGATTTTTGTGTAGCTTCAGAATTTTTTTTGTAAACCATATTGCACTGCATGACCTTTGAACTATGACCAGCAGGCTTAATAGGGCCAATAAGATGGATTTTGGATAAGTTGGGCCCTTTACTATAAAAAGAGGTCATAGATAGGGGTCTATTCACAAAGCTGCCGAGGGCAGCCGAGTGAATGACCGATCAGAAGTGAAGTGAGCCGAACACTGTTCGGCTATTCACTTCAGGCTGGTACGGCTGATTTCAGCTGTATATCGGCTGAAATCAGCCGTACATCGGCTTGCTTCGTGTGGCTTCGAAACAGCCGAACATGCTCAGCATGTTCGGCTGATCCGAAGTGATCCGAACTGATCCGAAGTGCAGAAGGAGTTCGACTCAGCCGATCCAACATCTGGATCGGCTGAGCCGAACCTACAGTGTATTGGAAGTTGCTATAGGAAATGAATAGGGAAGTAGGCATATTATATCAAGAGTTTATTGTCAGTTAGAAAACTGTACTATAATTTGGATTGCTACCTATTTAGGCAATCAACCCCTTTCCTGCTTTTGTGTTATTTTTATTAGGGGCATTTTGTCTTTAATTGCATTTTGTGGCTGATCTGTGGTCAACAGTCTCTTTTACATCTCTGAGAACTGGGACAGCCACAGCAAGCCAATGGCCAATTTCTATCTGCCGATCATAGTGGGCCTATTACTGCTTAATGAAAAAACATGTGTCACTGTTAAAATTACCTGAAAAAGGCAAAACTGGAATGAATCAGACTGACAGGATGTTGCTGCTGTATGTAAGCAGAGCTAATTGAAAAAAAATCAATTCTACAGCAAATATGTGCTGCCAGAGTCCACTGTCTCTAAGACTGTCTGTGAAAATTTTACTGTTTTTTAACACTTATATAAAGCTGTAAGGCTTTCCCCAGGCATGTTATACAATGGATTTGTGCAGTTTCAATGTCGCCCTCTAAGCCACATGAAAAGACTCTCTCCTCACATATTTGTTTTTAAACATGTTTGTATTGTATACATGGCAGTGCACAGCTTAACATTCCTTTTTTTTGGAAAGTAGTTTGCCGTAAGACCAAAAATGGCCAGAATTTGATAACAGATTTTATCTTAAATGGGATTCGCTTCTACATTCGGGTTCTCTGCATTTCAAACAGATTCTCCATAACCCTGATAAAATGACCCCAGCACGATTTGCCCGTCCCTAATAAAGATCATATTGAATAGATTAAATGTGGATGATAGTGCTATGGACAAAAGTTCTTCAGGAGGTGGAAGACACATATTAAAGTTGGAAAGCTAGACAGCCTTATTTTGTAAAGTTCTCTAATATCTGTTGGCTATAGGCAAAAGCTGCTGTCTGCCTGGGCCTTGAAAATAGTAGTGTTAGAAAAACAAAGAATATAAAAATAAGGAAACATATATCTAGCTAAATAAAGTTACATAACGTTGCAGAAAGACTGATGTGTATTATATTCTGCCAAATATAATTTACATCTTCATAGTTTTGGATCCACAATTGATTTATAGGAAGCCAAACTTTTGTTTACTAAAGGTGGTCCAATTCACTTCACCAATAAGAAAATTCATTCTTGACCCCCCAAGTCAATCAGATATCTATCTAGATCAACATTGTAGCTGTTTATATTTTGCACATTTAGAACCATTATCCATTTTTTAGCAACTGATAAACTAAAAGAAGTTCGCTTAGAAAACTTTTTTTTCCAGCTCTTCTGACAAAGAACCCTTCCCATATGCAGAGGTTACAACCTCATTGTGTGTGTGTACTATGTAGTCAAAGGTTTATGAACATCTGACCATTACACTGATATGACCTTGTTGGACATCCTATTTCAAAGCCACGAGTGTCAATATTGAGTTGGCCCACCCTTTGCAGCTTTAACAGCTTCTACTCTTCTGGGAAGGCTTTCCACAAGTGTGATCTTAAAGTGTGTCTTTGGGAATCTGTGTCAATTCATACCAGTGATGTGCAGTACCTTCGGATGTGGGTGAGGCATTCCCCAGCCCCCAGCCACCGAAGCCCCGCCCCCAACCCGCTGAAGCCCGGTCTCCCCCAACCCGGTCACCAAGCTAGAGGGAGGGAGGAGGCAGGGAGGGAGGAGCCTCCATGTCCCTCCCTTCCTCGTCACTGCTGAGGCATCGAGATCAATGGCTCTTACCTCACTAGTTAGGTTACACAAGCAGTGGGGTAGCCCGCTGCTGTGTAACCTAACTACCTGTGAAAAGCCGGATGCAGCACTGCCTGTAATTAACAGGCATCGCTCCGTCCAGGACAGGTTACACAGCGGGGAGGCTTTCCCTGCTGTGTAACCTGCTAAAAGCCAATCTGAATGGAAAAAAAGCTGTCAGCTTCAGAATTGACTAGATTAAAACTACAGCCTAAGAGAAGACAATCCAGTAGATATCCCAGACTCACAAGTAGGTCCTAAGGCACCAGAAGCAAGAAAATGATTTCCCAATTACACAAGTGGGCACTAGAAGCAAACAAATGATTCTACATACACCACTAAAGTGGCACCAATACAAACACATACACATTACAATATACCTCAATGTGCTGATTAAAATATATACATGACGACTGTTGTGACATTTTTGGTTATGCCATGTCCTGTTTTTATATTTGTCACATTTGTTGTGCATTGTTCTTTTAAAGGAAAGGAAATGAAGCATACTTTGGTTAACACTTGTTGGAAGCATATCAGCTTTATGGGCATAATGTTACTGTATATACTCGAGTATAAGCCGAGATTTTCAGCCCATTTTAGGCTTGTTTGTGAAGGTGTGGCTGAATCCAGTTTAATGCATCAAGCTTTCTAATGTTTCCCGTCTGTCTCCAGAAGGCATGTACAAAGAAAATCTCACAAAAGATTACACCAACCATATATAGCTGTGCACTGCTAAAACTTTTTGGAGATGTTGACCCTGCAATTTTATAACATTATTGTTTTTTAAAAAAAAGCTAAGCTGAAAGCATTTTAATACACAGCTAAAATTCCTCTACATCTAGTGCTGATATTTACAGCAAAACAAGCTGTATGACACCACTGGCAGTTAAAGTGACAATCAAGTCAAAAATGTTTTTCCCTCCCCCAATGTTAGTGTCAGCACTTACCTTAAATTATGTTTCGTTATCCGATCTTCTTCTTCTTTCCTGTCATTTTCATCTGTCCCTCCAGCGCTGCTGCCGGTCTCCAATCCAGCGCTGACTCCTCTGTCCTTGCTGGCACTTAATGTCCCACGTTGTCTGCATGCGGGTAACCTTATGTCTCGCCTCGTCTCCCAGCTAAAAATGTGAACTGGTTACAACAAAGATCTGCGCTCTTGGAAAAATAGCCTAAGATGTTTAACCACTTGAAGACCCTGGTATTTCACCCCCTTCCTGGCCAGGCCATTTTTCAGTGTTCAGCGCTGCGGTACTTTGACTGACGTTTATTCTGTCATGCAATGCTGCACTGATACGAATTTCATACCATTTTTTGGGGACAGATAGAGCTTTCTTTTGGTGGTATTTAATCACCGCTGGGGTTTTTATTTTTTACTATATAACAAAAAAAGTACCCTAAATTTTGTAAAAAAAACATGTTTCCCTATAAAATGTTATGAAACATTTATTTTCACCCCAATTTTTTGGTATAATATAAAAGACGGGGTCACGTCGGGTAAATAGACACTAGATATGTCAACCTTTAAAATTGCGCACGCCCGCGAAATCGCAGAAAACGACCACAACCAAAATTGGCCATAGGCGACACTTTAAACGTTTTTACCGCTCATCAATTTAGTGTTATCAGTGATTGATGGCCCTAAAATTATTGCTCTCACTCCGACATTCTCGGCGATATGTAACATGTGCTGCATAATGGGCGCAATCGTAGTTTTCATACATAGGCGCACCTGACGCATGTTTGCATGTGTATGTGGGGTGGGGCGGGGGACTTTAAAACATTTCTTGTGTTATTTTTCTAAATTATTATTTGTGAATATTTTTTTAGCTTCTTTATTTTTTTTAATGCTGTAATTTTTTTTTTTTTACTTTTTTTAGACAACTTTATTGCTATAACATAGGGGATTAAGAAATCCCCTATGTATTAGCCAGTTCACCAAACAGGTCCTCTTTATGGAGACATCAGGGGTCTCCAAGACCTCTGATGTCACCTAGGGACCCCCACAGAAGCTGATGAAGCAGAGATCTGCTTCATCAGCTTCTCTCCGGTGTTCTGCACCGGAGAGTGACACTGAATGCAGGAAGTGATGTAATATACATCACTTCCTGCATTCGGGGACAGGAAGAGAGATCAAAGGGAAATCGAGTAATGATCTCCCTTTGATCTGCTGACAGAGCGTCGCCGTGCCGGGTGGGGGGGGAGAGGCCACACACCCGCAGCTCCTGCAAGCGAACGGGCATCTCTAGAGACGCCTGATTGCTTGTATGTAAACAGCCATCGCTGGCTGTTTACATGCTCACAGTTTTCCCTCTCGTGTGCGCGCTGAGTGCCGCACACGAGAGGGGGGAGGGGCAGGACGTCTTAAGACGCCCTCCCACTCCTAGCAGACTTCCGTACGGCCGTTCACAAACGGCCATGGATGGAAGGTGGTTAAATGGTGATCCTAAAGCTGCCATGAAAATTAGAGTATGTGATGTGTAAGTGTTAACACAGCGCTAAAGCTTTAAAGTGAACTAAATGATTCCATAAAGAAATATATGGTTTAAAAATACCTTCTTACGAAAAAAATATGTGTGTTTCACACCAGTGAAAAGGTCTTGAAAGAGACGTATACAGTATCAAATATTTTAGGTGATCCAATGTGACATAAAGGGGGTGATTTACTAACCTAAACACACGCACGCACCAGGTGCGTGTGATTTTCACACAGCAAAACGTATTTATCAACCAAAAAGTCTCTAAAAGCATATTTCCACTAATGCCATATATGGAAAAATCATGCACATGATGCATATATAATGCTGCTTCACAGTTTAGACAAAAATGGTTAGCTCATGCATTTACATTCCTGCATTCATCAACGCAAGCAACACAACATAGAGCTAATTTACACAACATCACCTTGCAATTCATGCATGGCTTTGCACAACACACCTGCTGGGTGTGTACACACTACAAAGGTGTTTAGATTCCACCCATAGATCATGCTGGGAGGGAACACACTACAGAGGTGTATACATGTTCGTGGTATGTTTATAAGGTTAGTAAATCAACCCCCAAGTGTCTAAAAATGGCCTATTTAGTGTTAATACATAACATTCAGAGCATAGGGCTCCTAGATAGATACAATGTGACAGGATATCAGAAAAAATATATCGAAATTCTTTGAAACATTAATACATCTCGTTAGTGAGTGAAAATGCAAATCATTAAATAAATAAAAATCCAGTGAAGCAAACAATATTCCAGTGAAAAACAGTGGTGTTGAGATTAGATGCAAATATTTCCTCCAAAGTCTCAGTCCGTGATATAAATAGAAAATAAATGCAAAAATACAAAATATAAAAAATATGCAGCAGCTCTTCCTCGCCTGATCTGCGGCCCCCCAAGTAATGGTTACTCACCAGATGGTGTGTGGAAATCAAGCCCCTCTCAAAGGTGTGGGTCTGGTCCCTCAGCTCTCCCACCGATACGTGCAGGACTCCGCCGACACTGGAGCAGATACCGGCAGGTATCTTCACTAGCCGCACTGCAGCGAATCCAGCGGAAGAGCGAAGTGGAACTCACTGGCAGGAAATGGCCTGAAGCGTCCGAAGGCAGAGGTACAAAAGGTTTAATCCAAAGAGAAGTCAAGTCCAATCCAAGTCGAGGCAGGCAGCAAAAGTTCAGGGGCGAAAGGCAGTCCAAGGTCGGCAACAGGAAGTCCAGATAAAGGGGGTCAGGAAACAAAGCAAGGCACATGTACAGGTAACTAGGAAATCACACCACAGGATGAGATGTGAACTGCGCATGCGCCCGCCCCAAGATGCTTTGCGGCCACCCAAGAATTTTCAAATTATCGAACTGCAGTGCGCGGGAAGACACGGGTAAGTATTAACCTCTTTTAAAGCTTTTTTTTTTACACTTTTTGCATATATCTACTGCTTGCTAGTAGATATATGCAAAAAAAAACAGAGGGTTTAATAACCCATTAAGGAATAAGGTGATATCATCTATGCACCCTCAGCCCGATGAAGGGACAGTGAAGGAGAAGCAGCTTTCTCCTCCTATCAGCATGTTCCTTATCAACAAATTTGCATTCAACACACTTGATTGGCTTATGGTTCTCCCCTACCCTTTGCTGCTGTATAGCGGATTGCAAGAGGCTGGTGCCAAATTCAGGGACATACACTAGTCGCATTAAAAATACATTTAATGATATATTAGTACAGTACAGTAGAGAACAGAGCTGCATTACTTTGCGTGTTTCATATATCTGCCTGCAGTTCCGTTTTAAATGCAACTAAGTAACTGAAACTGCCATG
Source organism: Nanorana parkeri (assembly GCF_000935625.1). NCBI lineage: Eukaryota > Metazoa > Chordata > Amphibia > Anura > Dicroglossidae > Nanorana > Nanorana parkeri. The sequence continues at coordinate 998,710 of NW_017306663.1, forward strand.
AGGTCAGCCTCAGAACGTTATCATCGTGAGGTCTAGCTATTTTTCACAAAGCTTGTGTCAACCTGGGGTTGAAGCAATATACTAGAGACTTGATTATTATCCTTGCAATGTAAGTATGTTATTGATTTTGCCATAGAGAGGTATAATTGAAGAAAAAAAATATCAGCAAATGTCTTAATTTCATTCCTGTGGTTTAAGTTATATTGCCTGTTTTAAATTCATGTGGACCTTGCAGTATAATGCAAGGTCTGAGAATAATGTAACAATCACTGGCTGATAGGATGCCCAAAGGGTACCTGTAAAGAAAAAGTTAGAGTTTAAATTTACCTTACCCCACATCTTCCACATTACTGGGTGTGAGGTCACCATCATTCCATGAATATTCTTGAAAAGCAATGAGTACCTCAAATCTCATATGAAGACATTCCATTCCATTGAAATAGAGCGGTCTTTTGAGATATAGGCTGCTCTGTATTCTCCAGGATCTTGCTGGAAGGAGGTCCCTAAACCTTTACCCATCTCTTTCATTTTGTAAAAGCTACTTCCATAAAAACTATTACTACACATAGCAGTAGTGCAAAAAGGATAGCAAGGGTAGATAGTTACATGCACAAGGCCACACCATGATGTCCAGTTCAGTTACAGAGTGAACAAGAATATATTTTGTACTAGAGGTGAGAAGGTCTGCCAATAAAAATGTATTCCATATGACCTAAGACTAGCCTTGATTCACAAGATATACTAATCAGTTTTCCCTATATAATACATAAAAATTATCAAACATACCTAAAACTGAATGCAACTTCTCTGGTATTCAATAATGATGATGAGAGAAGCACACCCATGATATCTTTTCGTTTCCATAAACTAAAGGATCAGGACCTATTAAGAGAGATTTGTTTATCTAATTGCGTGATAATGATCGCACACCTGAGTCTCTTGTTACAATAATGGACAAAAAAATCACAAACAAAATCAGAGGCATTTCTTTCCTTTGTTCATGCTATGCCTATGACCTAAGTCAAGGACCTTTTCATTCAAAGTTGAGAGGCTTATCATTGGATGCTAATATTGCACCTACCTTTGCAAATGTCTTCCATAGGACATGAAGGAGCATTTTTCTTTACTTGCTGAAAGTGTTTGTCCTCTCTAATAATCTGTGTGTGAGCATGCTGATAACATAGATTGTTGGTACTTTTTTGGACCAGATGTTACAGAAACAGAGCTTGGGAAAAAAAAGTTTATGAATGTGCTTAACAGCAAATGTGGGGAAAAACAATTATTGCTAAAGTGACAGCACAATAAGAAAGACCAGATCAGATTAATCTTTGTATTCTTCTCTAATGCAGTTTCAGATATGCCATAATTTTAAAGAACCATTGTATTATTTTATCAGGGGATTTTTTTATAACACATGAGTATTTTACCACCCTACCATCGGTGCACATAAACCAATCACATAAACGCTCCTATCTTTGCAAATAAACCCTCTTATATGCACCTTATAAACTCTGTCAGCGGTAATAACATCGGTCACTGTATGTTCACATGGTTTATTCACATGCTTCGATTGCTAAATCACATTATATTTTGTGCCAATCTCTTTTTCTATTACTTTTGCTTGCCAGCTTTGCCTGTCTGTAATGTGAAGAAAAATTAAAATACAAGCATGTAAAAATAAATAGCAGAATTTATACTACTTGGTTCTCTACTTATTCTCCTCCTCTTCCCTTTACTCTTTTGTCTTCTTCTACAACATATTTCTATCTACCTCACTCCACTTTCCTTCCCTTTGGTGTTGTAGAGACAGTTTACTCCCTCTCTTCCTCTTTTATCTACTGGTAGCTTGTTTTCACGCCACATTTAGTTATCTCAAATGTGAACTTCAATTTCTGTATTTTATGGGCATGGCACCTTACTTATGCACGATAGTTAAAGTGCTGCGCCGTGCATGAGATACAGCTATACTCCCAAGCTGTGAGGTACCTTGTATATCTTAAAGTGACACTAAACTCAGGAGTTCAATGTTAAAAATGCATTCTAGTACCCTAACTATTAACAAAAATGTAGCTTATTTGAGTATCACTCGGCTGTAGATCATCATATCATCTCTGAGTTAGTGATGACACTGTAGTTTCTTCTGGAGGGTGGCTACTTTTGTCCCCCATGGTCCCTGTGTGTGTTGTAAAGTAGCCATCACTCCAAGCCCGCTACCGTGATGGACTACAATCTCATGTTTAGTTTACTATTTTGTATTGAAAAATGGTTGTTCTGCCTAAAAAAAGAGAATTACAAAAGTACCACATCCATATTTACCTATTCAATTTTGAACAATAGAGATAGGTTCACTGGAACCATAGCCGGCTTTAACGGTACTCATACACCTTTATTCCTTAAACTGTCAATACTTTATTTTCTCCAAAGCACATACCATAATTTCATCAAACATTGTATTAAAAACAGTGCATCATGTACAAATCTTAGAAGTACCCTCGCCTGACCACCTTAGTCAATTTGTTATTCATTGTCAACAGTCTGTATACATACAATTTGCACGATTGTGACACAGAAAGGCAATAAGGCCCAAAAGCGAGAGCAGAAACACCTCAACACATTTCGCAATATTAGATCATTTGCTTCTTTAGAAGGTTCTCCGTAAAGTTTGAAATCAATTTACATAAAGGCTGTTGGGATAAAGGCAGACAATAAGCATATACATTTTTATGTTTTTATTTCCATAAAAATAGAGGGGGGGGGGGGGGGGAATTCCAAACTCACCTTAAACCATCAAATGACACAAAAAGTATGAAGGTGCCAGAAGGACTGCTTTAACACAGCTCCCTCTTATATACCTTGTCCTGCCAAACATGGTTGTGCTTTACATGAGATCTGGCTATACTCCCAGGCTGTGAGGTACAGTATATATCTGAAAGTGACACTAAACTCAGGAGTTAAATCTTAAAAATGCATTCAAGTACCCTATTGACAATACTGTGCCTTATTTGTGTATCACTCAGCTGTAGATCCTCAAATCATTTTGAATTGATGGTGACACTGGAGGGTGACTACTTTTCTTTCCCCATGGCCCCTGTGTGTGTTGTAAAGTAACCACTGCTTCAAGCTCGCTACCATAATGGATAATCTCACATTTACTAATTTGTATTGAAATTATAGTCCATCACAGGAGCGAGCTTGGAGTGGTGGCTACTTTGCAACACACACAGGGACCATAGGGAACAAAAGTAGCCACTCTCTAGAAGGAAGGACGGTGTCAGCACCAATTCAGAGATGATTTGTAGCTCTACAGCTAAATTATGTACAAATAAGGTACATTTATGTTAATAGTTAATGTAATTGAATGCATTTTTAAGATGTAACTCCTGAGTTGAGTGTCACTTTAACTTATCTACAAGTGGCCTCCGCAGGAGCAGCCGAACCTGAGCTATTTTGTGGTATCTTATACTATAGAACTTATATTTGTATCTACATTACAATGTTGTGAATTGCTGTTTTAAATGTACTGTTCTGCTGTACTTTCTTTATTGTTAATGGTTGTACCACACTCATACATAATGTTATAGTTACATATGTATATTAGCCTAATGCTGACATCAGTTTACACTGTTTTACATTACAGTGGGCTGTGCCTGTCAGCAATATGGAGAAAAATATAGAAAAACAAGCATGTAAAGCAAAAAAAGGAATTCATATACTGAATATTATCATTACATATATTAAACCGATGCACATATCATTTTACACTGTTTTCCATGGTATTGATAGACACAGGAGAGGAAGAAGGTACAGCTTAATTATTCAAAAATTAGAGTGGAATTGGAGCAAAGTGTTAAACACCATGGAACCTTATTAGTTAAATTATGAATATAAGTTAGACCTTGGAATCTGATACATGAATTTCTATGCTTTTCCCCAGATCTTTCTCTGATCTCATCCATCCTCCATGCAGTGGTAAGCATACCCCCAGGTCTTGTGAATGTCCTCACATTTTTTATGTCTTCTATTCGTTAGGCTTCATTAGATTGTATTATTGGTGGTTATATATCTCCATTGTGTCTGGGACATTTGGCACATTGTTCTCCACTCACTATTTCCTGTGTCTGTTGCCCACTGATAACCTATATTTCCCTGTGTGATATTAACTCATTAAATAGCAATCATGGACATTTCAACCTGCTTCAACCTGTAGGAATTTTTATTCAGAAATTCGAATAACAAGCTTCACATTTTAGCATTACATATTGTGATTTACTGTAGTAGTAGTACAGTCCTAGAAATTGTAAAATTTCCAACAACATTGTAACAACTTAACCTGTTGTGGCCTATCACTGATTGGTGTATATTTCGGGACTACTGCAAATGTGATAAGTCAAATTACTCACAAGTGTCAGGTGGTTCAGTGTTGGATCTAAAAAAAACATATTAATATTATTATTAATATTATACAGGATTTATATAGGGCCAATAGTTTGTGCAGCACTTCACAATATAAGGAAGACATTACAATTAGAACACAATTGAAGACAAGATTGTCTTGAGGGGCTTACCCTCCTTCCCTTTTTATCCTTTTTTTTTTCTCCCAAATAAGGCTCTTCTGAGCTTTTGAAACATTATGAACATTGCTTGAGAGCCCAGTTCTCCTTAAAGTAAGCCTGTACTTTGCCTTTGCAAATATATTTATATTGGGGTGCAGGTTAAAGTACAATAGAACAACAGCAGGGTTTTTGAAATTTACATTGGCTGGAGAGGTAACGTTCATGGACCAAAACTACAGGCAAAGGCTTGGACACCTGGCATATTTTAAGAGGTGTTTTTATAGATGGAGATCTCAGCACAGTGGTTTGATCATGATTCCAGCACAGAGGAATTAATTATTAACATACGACTGGAACAAAAGCCTTTAGTAAATATGTATGTATACACAGCACACTTGCAGAAATAGGACAGACAAACCTCTGGCTTTTTAAGTATTCCCCGGTACAGCTCTGCACCCTCTCCCTGCTCCACAGGCAAAGGCACAATTTTCCAGGAAACTTCACCAGGAGACAGCTCCTTTAGCTCTATACGCTGACTCGTGGATGACACAAACCCAGTGTCTGTGCGCAAGTGTGGTCCATTGTCCCTGGGACTGCATGTGATAGGAAATCCCAATTTTAGCGCTTGACACAGAAATAGAGGGGAACTATTCCAATTGAGAGACACCTGCTTGGACTTTCCCTCCTTTTTTTAGATTTCCTCTCCTTTTCCCCAGATCATGAAATGAAGGGAGATCTCTCATTAATGGGAGATAGGCAAACAAAAAATGACCGGTTCTAAAAATGCCATACTCTACCTAAAACTAAAATAAAGCTACGATTTAGATACACTTTAAGGAACTGAAGTTGTTTTATCATTTATCTTCCATAGCTAAGGACATTTCGTTCTAAACTCATAAGTGAATTTTATACGTTTTTCAACAATAACATTGGCATTTATGGATCTGTGAAAATTAAGTGCTGGCCATTTTTAAAATAACACTAGTTCATGTAGTTCATACAAAAGATGCAAGTTGCGTACCTCTGTTCACTTGAGTGGGTGAGATGTTCATATCTGTATTTATGGCATCAAAGCTGTACACTAATTCTTACAAATCTTTCAATAAGTGCTCTTTCAAGGACAGTATGAGTCAATATTGAAAGATCTTAAATGGGAGAACCAAACCATGCCTATCACAAATGTTTCCATGTCTAGACTAAGCACTAGAGCTGATTCATCCATCAAAGACATTGATTGTTCCTGTGTAATTTCCTACCTGTATAAATAAATGTCCTTCTGCATCTCTTTTGTATCTTGAGTAGAGAGTTTTATAATGGCAAATAATCAATATGCTTTTACAATTGGTGTTTACCTTGAACAGAGATTAACATTAGCATGTGAAAATTGCATTATTAGCATTAATGATATTACTTATTTATATAGCAACATCATCTCCAGTGGGGTTGTACAAACAGTTTATTGCAGATAATACAATATAAAATATGTCAAATGACAAGTAAACACAGTTGTATAGCAGAACATACAAAGCAATACATATGTATACTGTATACAGGTGAAACTCGAATAATTAGAATATCGTGCAAAGTTCATTTATTTCACTAATGCAACTTATGAAAGAGATTGTATTTGCTGTTATCGCACATTCTATAAGCGCTTTTTGTCGTTTCTATTTTTAAACAGCAAGTTGCATTCTGCATTAGTATCTCAGACTACTGACCAGTGTAACTACAGTTCCTGTGCAATAGCTTTCACATGACAGCTTTTGTGATTTTTTTTTCCTTACTTGGATAATAAGCTCAGACTCAGATAAAATTGGCAGAGTGTTGTTTTTGAAGGATTTCATTTATCCAAGTAATGTTATAGCTAGTAGTTGTTAGATGCATTCAGCTTGACTTGTTTTGTAATGTTAAATTAGTTTTACCATTCATCAAAGTGACTTCCTCGGTTCAAATGAGCGACAAGAACATACCCCATCATTTATAGCTCATGGGTAACTAAGCAACTTAACCCAATTACCATGGTGTCATAGAATGCGTCAAGGCAGATGTTAATCAGCCAAGAACATGACTAGAGATGTGAAAACTTTGTAAAAAAAAACAAAAACCAAGCTCTTAGGCAATCAACATCTGACTTGACACATTTCATGACACTGTGGTGATTACATTTTCTATATTCTTTGCTATGTTCAAAGCAAAAGATGCAATTCTTGTTTCAGTCAGGTATATATCCATTAGTCAGGTATATATCCATTATTGTATGAATGTTTCATATTTACTATTTCTTCTACTTTTTGCCAGCAGGTGGAGTTCTGGGTTCACTTTGATGCTTATTCACAGAGCACATTAGCGGAAGCTCAAATTATACACACAGCTTAAAGAGTATTTCTACTTTTGCAGTCAAATTTTAGAAAACCCTTCTACATGTTTGTTATATGTTCCTATTCAAACAGCATGCAGAAAAATACGTTTAAAAAAAATCTTACCTTTTAGATGTTTTGGTTAATCAGGCAAGATGGCTGATTCCAGGTTTTTCTTACCCTTTCACAGTGGTCTGTCCTTATAGAAAGACTTGGAACTGAAATGTGAGCATCGTGTTTATCTGTAGCATTAACATACAATGGGCAAGCCACTTTAGACCCCTCACAGCCTCTTCCAACATTTCAAAGAAATGGTAGCTAGAAGAAATTTTAACCCTTAAAACCCTTACCCATGTAAAAAAAAAAAATATTTAAACTGCAAGAAGCATTTTTTTTCTAGCTTATGCTATGTGAATGGGAACATGTAACAAATATAAAATTTGCCTGTGAAAGTGGAAATACACTTTAATACGTTAACGGACTGACTCCCTCCTTCTCCCTCCCTACTATATATGGCTTTGTTTTCAGTTTCAATTAGAGGGAGACAGAGAGGCTAATGCTGTGCACTCTATTTAGAAAACCCAGAAAGCGCTGCAATATCAATGTCATGGAGTTATCTTGCATAAAACATTTTTTGTCAAATAAAATAGTTTTTTAAACTCTAAATAAATATATAAATAAATAATGCATGAAACAGTAACAACTACTGTAGCATTGACACTAAACCATAGTAATTTCCCTTTTCAATTGCAAAGTGTTTATTACGTTTTCAAACAAAAATATAGGCATGGTGGAGATGATATAAAACAATCGGTATACAAAATATTGAGGAGAGACACGGCACAATAGGGTGACATAGTCCATAAATCGTATAGAATAACACAACGGGCATAGGTACCCAGGGATGATAATAATAGCAAAAGTAAGGGCATAAGAGTATCGCAATGGTAAATGTCGCTTGTGTGTAAATTGTAAACAACCTCCATTATTGCTTTATCTGCATGGCATAAAATCAAAATAAAAGTGTAAACTTCCAAGAAAGAGGAAAGAGAAAGAAAGGGCTAAGCCCAGAAAAATATAAAGACAGAAAAGGTGGAAAGATGAACCCCGCAGCCTCACTGTTACTTCCCCTAAACCATGGGAAGGGTGGGATCCCATAACACTTGCAGATCTTTTTATTATATAAGCAGTTGCATAATTCCCTCTCAGCTTTCTCCAATGCCACAGAAGATAGACAAGTTCATATCAGGATGCCGGTATCTTATCCATGGTTCCCAGACACTGAGGAATTTAGGATGCTTATCAAGCAGAACACTCGTTAAAATGTTCATTTAACATAACATTATCCATCCTAGTAACCAACTCCCTATAGGGTATCAGTTGTTTCTTCCAGCTACCAGCTATTGTTAGTTTTGCGATTAGAAGAATACAATGGGAAAGAGCTCGTTGATTTTTCTTCAGTCCTGGTACAGTGAAAGAGAGCATATTTAATATCCCCTGTGGTGATACAAACATTAAACATCAAGAAAAACAATTTAAAGATTTTTGTCCAAAAAGTGACCACAAAAGGACACTTCCACCAGATGTGGATCATATCACAAGGAATAACACACCCTTGAAAGCAAGATCCAGAACACATCCCTGGCATGTGTGCAGTACGGGAGGGCTCCATGTACCATCTCATTATTACTTTATAGGCTACTTCTGCATTCATAACATTTAGAAAACAACTCATAATACTATGCCACATGTGTTTCCATTCTTCCCCCGATCAGGAGTGTCCCAAGTCATGTTCCCATTTACTAACATGGGAATGGGAGGTAGGGCTCGAAAGCCTATTCAGTTGGGAATATAAAATGCTAACCAATCCAGGCCCTTCCAGGGAGTAAAGACATAGGGGTCTATTCACAAAGTTGCCGAGGGCAGCCGAGTGAATGACCGATCAGAAGTGAAGTGAGCCGAACACTGTTCGGCTATTCACTTCAGGCTGGTACAGCTGATTTCAGCCGAACATCGGCTGAAATCAGCCGTACATCGGCTTGCTTCGTGTGGCTTCGGATCAGCCGAACATGCTCAGCATGTTCGGCTGACCCGAAGTGCAGAAGGAGTTCGACTCAGCTGATCCAACATCTGGATCGGCTGAGCCGAACCTCCGGCAGGCTTCACACTGCTGTTCGGGCTATTCTGAAAGATCCCGAACAGCAGTGAGAGAATAGCCGAATGCCGCCGAGCGGCATTTGGCTCGGCTGTTCTGCTCGGTCCCTCAGAGGCACCGAGCAGAACAGAAAAAGAGTGAAAAAAGTAAAAAAAAGTAAATAGAAAACGATTGTGCGGAGCTAGCAGTGACAGCTAGCTCCGCCCAATAGTTTCCTATTGTCCGGCGGCTCTGCTGCTGTAAAAAAAAAACTAAAAAAAAACCTCTCCCGGGCGCTCTGGGAGTCTCCCGCTCCCGGCCGCCAAGGAAAGAAGCGCTGATGTGTCCTTTTTTTTTCTATTCTGACATAGATCGTGTCAGAATAAAGAAAAAAGACACAGCGGGGTTTTTCTCCTTGGCGGCCGGGAGCAGGAGACTCTCGGGGCGCCAGGGAGAGTCAGATGCTTGGAGATCAGTGTCCCTGGTTAGCAACCAGGGACGCTGATCTCTCTGAAAGTGGCCGGAGCCAGCCGTAAGATCACGGCTGGCTCCGCCCAGCTGTCAGAAGCAGGCTGTCGGCCGGCCAATGGCCGGCCGCTCGGCCAGCTTCGTCTTTCAGCACGGCTCAGCGCTCGACTGAGCCGCTCGGCCGTGTTCGGGAGCTGTACGGGCTATTGTGAATAGCCCGTACAGCACCCCCTCGGTTCTCCTGAACCGAAGGGGTCCTGGGGCCGAAGCTAGCCGAAGGATCGGCGAAGCTACGGCCAGATCCTTCGGCAGCTTTGTGAATAGACCCCATAGATGTTTGAAACAGGAGGATGTTTTGGGTCTCTCCTGGTAGCCAAAGACTTAATCCAAAACAGCTCGGTGTCAGATGTTTTTTTTATGTTCCCTTATATAGGACCAAGTAGGTATACTAGTGGCGTGGAGAAAATCATAGACTTTATTGAACCCATTAGGCGACCACCAGAAAGACAAGTGATCAGTATCTCCTGGTTTAAATAACGGTTGGGAGAACAATGGAAGGAGTGGCAGGTACGGGGACAAGAGTCCTGCAGAATATTTAATGGAGTCCCAAACTTTTAAAGCATGTTTCATAAGAGGACTTAATGTTTTGGGTCTGTCACAGAAAGACAGCCAAGGTAAAGCAGTAAGCGGAATAGGGAAACACGTGGGAATCTCCAACAGTGTCCAAAGCGGTATATTACACTTCTGGTGGATGTAAATAAGTGGCAAGAGCTGAGAGGCTTGGTAATAGAGCATTATGTGAGGCAAACCAATGCCCCCGTCTCTTTTATGTTTATAAATGTAGACTTGGAGACACTAGCTTTTATGGGATGCCAAAGAAATCTTAGTATACTCCGCTGCAGAGAATGTAGAGCAAAAGAAGGTATCGCTACCTGTAGGGTTCTGAAGAAATTGGGGAGCTTGGGCAGTAAAGTCATCTTAACGGCTGCCACTTTTCCGAACCAGGACAGATGATGGTTCTGCCATTGGGCCATCAAATGTCTCAGTGCACGAAAAAAGGGGATATAGTTTGCAGCATACAAGGTATCATAGAAAGGTGTGATTTGCACTCCTAGATATTTTATAGAGTTTTTTGCCCAGGCAGTCATATATGGGAGGGGGCAAGTTCACATTCAATGCAGCGGATTTACTCCAGCAATTTCCCTTTTAATGTGTTTTTCTCTAAACAAATAGTTTGACCACAAGCACCTTGTGAAAATGTGTGCACCAAGCACACGTCGCAGTTCAAGCCGCCAAAACACCAAGAACCTAAAAAAAAAAAAAAATGTCAACTAGAAACACTCTTATTATTCCTCTGTGTATAATATTTATATACTGTACATACAGTACCTGCAAGTGTTTAACCTTGTTGCCTTCTTCCTATGCCAGTTTCTTGCAGCACGGATTGATTTATTAGAAATAATTGAAATGTGCTTATTTCATTCATTTGTCCATATTTGCCTACCAAAATATATAGACAGAACAAAATCTTCCAGGCTTGTTTGCTGTGTTTGTCCGCAGCTGTGGCAGGCCGATTGAATTTACCACTGTTTTCAGACAGCTTCTCCCTCCAGTACAAGAAGGGGAAACAAGAATTTGTCAGGAAATCTGTTCTTTTTCAATCTGTTCACTGCTTTCAATAGGTTTCCGTATGCATAGACATGGATTGTGACCATTTAATGCTACATAGCAGAAACCAGAGCCTGTGCATGTTATATGCAAAAAATCTTTGATCCCATATATCATTACAGTGTATGCATAGAATAAAATACTTATAAAACATTAACACACATCAGAGTATTTACATCAAGCTAATCTCATTTAATATATACGGCATATGCAAAAAAAGTCTTGTAAAAGTATATATTCCACTGAAAGTATTTTGATAAAATGCTGACATACTGCCGGTGACCCTTTTTTTTTTTTGATCATTTGAATTATTATACTTCCTCAATGCATTGCTTTTATGAATTATGATTTTGGTGTTCTTAACCACTTAAAGTCTGCGGTGTTAAGCCCCCTTCCTGTCCAGGCCATTTTTCAGTATTCAGCGCTGCAGTACATTGACTGACATTTATTCTGCCATGCAGCGCTGTAGTGAAATTAATATTATACATTTTTAAAGGACAGATAGAGCTTTCTTTGGTGGTATTTAATCACCACTGGGGTTTTTTATTTTTTACTATACTAAGGAAAAATTACTGTAAATTTTGGGGGGAAAAAACAGTTTCCCCTATATTAAATTATGGAACATTTAATAATACCCACGCACGCTCAGGCAGCACATATAATCGATTGGATGGCTGTAGAGCCGCTGATCCCTTGTATGTGTAATAGCCGATATTGGCTGTAAAGATTCCCGCCGGTATTCTGTTCGCACGCGTCCAGAAAAAAATGCCGTACATGTACGTGACCCCGCCGTAATTTTACAATGAACAAACGGCAAGGGGTTAAAGGAAACTATAATGTTTTATAATGGGTTGATTTTATTTTTATCTTTTTTTACTAAATTTTTAATATCTTTTGGTCATATATACTATCTTTGTTTTGTTTTTTAAAGAATTTACCACATGGTTAAGGATTCCCAGAGCACTATGGAATAGCTAGAGAGCACAGCAAAAGCTGCCTACTTTGAGCCCTGCCTGGCCTAAATGGAACCTGGAGTAATCCAGTAAGTTATTAAACACTCTTCTGATGTATTATGGGGCAGGGATATTCTTAACCATTGCAGTAGGGCTACCCCTGTAGTGCAAGGGTTAAGTGCTCTTTTTGTCTAGGAGCAAAAATAAAAAAAATATATATACTCACCTGAACCTCAGACCCGACTGGCTGCTAGACCAGTCCATGCAATATCTCTCTCTTCCCCTCCACTCCAGCAGTCTAAGATCCAGTGTATAGGACGTGAGGACGCCAAGAGACATTCCATTGCTGGAGCAGAGCAGGAGATGGGCTGGATTGACTGGTCTATCTGCCAGCTGGCTGCGAGTTTCAGGTGAGTATATCTTTTTTATTTTTGCCCCTAGAGTTAGACGAAAATGAGCACTTAACCTTTGCAGTGCAAGGGTAGCCCCACTGCAAGGGTTAAGAATATTTCTGCCCAGAGTTCTTGTTTAGGCTACTCGATTAAGTAAACAACAGGCTTTTTGCAGCAAATGAGTAAAATGTGAAAAGGACCTGAAGCTCCACCAGCTGGCAGAATATAAAATGACAGTTCATGTCATAGTTCATATTATTAACTTGACTACATTTTATGTATTTACTTTTTAGTTATAACCATATTTTAAAAAAAAGAAAATATATACAAAATCACTATACATTTCTATTAACTAACAGAACACATCTCCAGTCTGAAAGAACAAGAACTTCTCTAAGTTGTTGAAACTCGGCTTGGATAGTTGAAATCCTATATATTGATAACAACATTTTGTTCTTTTGCTTTTTCTGTTTACTAGCTTCTTTTACCAGCAGACCTTTGTCACATAACATGGGACCAAAATTAGAAAAACCTGGAGCAAACCATATCTATACATGAACAATACACAATAAACTGACCCAATTCCTGCCTAGTGTTACCATTTACCATCATTGTTAATTCTTAATAACACTGTTTAAGAGTAACTAAAGGTAAAAAGTATTATTTTTTGCTTATTTGTTTTGGACAAAGTAGGGAATGGGTTGAACCTCTGTCAGGTTTTCCTTTCACATCCTGGAGATAAAACAGAACACAACAGGAAGTGAGAGGAAATCCCTTCAAAGTGAGGGAATGTCTTAGACAACTGTCACTGTTACAGATGTCCCCATTGGAAGATGTAAAATTAAAGAGGAACTGTACCCATAGCTTTGAAATTACATCAAATACACCTTTAGAAATGTTTAGTAAAGAAAATCTACAAAAACTTTGTAGACTTTTCATTCTTTGCAAACCTTATTATTCTTTCCCTCCCCATTTTTCTCATGGTTTGTATTTTTACTAAGGGCAGATTAATCAATCTCCCTTTACTTCCTGGAACTCTTGCACATGTGACTAGGACATGTCACCATGCACATCAACTCAGGGGAGGAAAATGCCTTTCCCTGAGATCTCGTGAGATTACAGCCGAGTGAATGACCGACCTTCACTTCAGGCTGGTACGGCTGATTTCAGCCGTATATTGGCTGAAATCAGCCGTACATCGGGTGGCTTCGGGTCGGCCGAACATGCTCAGCATGTTCGAGCAGGCTACTCGCTGCTGTTCGGTCTATTCTTATAGATGCCGAACAGCAGCGAGTGAATGAGTGTTCTGCTCGATCCCTCTGTGGTACCGAGCAGAACAGAAAAATAATTTAAAAAGTAGAAAAAAATAAATAGAAAACGATTGTGCGGAGCTAGCAATGACAGCTAGCTCCGCCCAACAGTTTTCTATTGGCCAGCGGTTCTGCTCCCTTGAAAATAAAAAAACCTCTTGCGGGCGCTCCGGGAGTCTCCCGCTCCCAGTCGCCAAGGAGAGAAACACTGATTTTTCTTTTCTTTATTCTGACAGGGAGCCGTGTCAGAATAGGAAAAAAAATTTTTGGCCATAGGAATGCATTGCTAGATTCCTATTGGCTATTTCAATTTGCAATAGCCAATAGCAAACTATCTATTGTACCCGCCCTCTGCTGCTGTCAATCAGTAGTGGGGACCTGATGGAGAACTGCAGCAGAGGGCTGGTGCAATGCTAGTTTGCTATTGGCTATTGCAAATTGAAATAGCCAATAGGAATCTAGCAATGCATTCCTATGGGCAAATATTTTTTTTTTCTATTCTGACACAGCTCCGTGTCAGAATAAAGAAAAAAAAAAAGAAAAAGCAGTGTTTCTCTCTTTGGCGGCCGGGAGCGGGAGACTCCCGGAGCGCCCGGGAGAGTTTGCTGTCTGGAGATCAGTGTCCCTGGTTAGCTGGTAACCAGGGACGCTGATCTCTCTGCAAGTGGCCGGAGCCAGCCGTAAGATCACGGCTGGCTCCGCCCAGCTGTCAGAAGCAGGCTGTTGGCCGGCCAATGGCCGGCCGCTCGGCCAGCTTCGGCTTTCAGCGCGGCTCAGCTGAGGCATATGCGTTCGGCTCGACTGAGCCACTCGACCAAGTTCGGGAGCTGTACGAGCTATATTGAATAGCCCGTACAGCAGCCCTTTGGTTCTACTGAACCGAAGGGGTCCTGGGGCCGAAGCTAGCCAAAGGATCGGCTGAAGCTACGGCTAGATCCTTCGGCTGCTTCGTGAATAAACCTATAGGTGAAACTTTCCAGTGGGGACATAGAGAGCAATAAAAACCTTGTGGGAATGGGTAGATGGTTCTGAATCAAGAATTGTATTATTACCATCCAATAGTATGGTGGTGGACTGGTACAACCAGCTGCTGGTGAGCATTATGCAAATCTATGCAGCAGCAGTTATAATCAATAATTTACCTACTACATACATTGTTCCCTATCTTTTATGCCAGGATGAAGGGTCAAGACTATGCCCTAAAATGCACTCTCTTTCCAACTGATTTTATACTGTTTACTTAGAATAGTAAAATGGATTGGCATATGAGGTAGCAGATTCATATAAGTATAATTGTAAAGGTATATAGAGTAAAGCTGACTTTTTAAGTATCCTGATGAGACTTTACTTGAAATCATTGACTTTACTAATAACTAATTAAAACATACTAAAATCAATATGACACATATTCCATAAACCGATATCATGATTAGACTCCAATTATGTGCTATCCCCATCCACCATCTATTCACTGTCTGTGTGTGACTGATACATTAATCAGTATAGACCCCATTCCATTACTGTCACATAATCATCTATTTGCTGCATAGGTGGTGGAATGAAGATCTTTCTCAGATGTATTATCCACTTCTTCAGGATTACAATTGAGGCTGTTTTTATATATATATATATACCGTGTAAGGCTAGGCTTACACCGAGGCAATTGAGCTGGTGAGCTGTTTTTGTGCATTTGTCCAGTGTTTTAATTTGTGCTTTGAAAACCGTGCGGTTGTTGCGCGTTTTTCAATGCATAGAGATGTCTATGGGACCCAAACTACGCGACAACAGTCTGAATATAGCTCCTGCACCTTTTTAAGCGATAGGCGATTTTGTTTGTGCGACAAACCGCAAAGGTGTGAACAGCCTCCATTGACTTTAATGCGTATCTGTGTTTTGCGCAATATCGCGCGACTCAATCCGGGCGATAAATCACCTAGGTGTGAACCTAGCCTAAAGGATTCATATAGGTTTTGTCAGAGCATGGCCGTTAAAATTTCCCTGTGCAAGTGCAGGGACACAAAACAAAAGGGTCTCAGACCTCCCAGCCCCATGTGGTTCTCATACATACTGTTATATAAAATGATTGATTCCCCGGTGCTCTCATTCATTTAATTATTACAGATTCTTACATTTCAAGGAAGTTCCCATACCAGGCATAAAAAGAATGACTCTACTCCTCCCGTAGACACTCCACATAATGCATGTGTAAAACAAGCAAGTTAGCACTGGTCCACATGCATGTCAAACCCTGTGTGCCATTCATGGGTGAACATTTTCTCATTGTATGCACTTATAAAAGCCAAATTAAACAATGTTTTCATTAATGGGTACCCAAATCAATTGTGGAACCATATAAAGTCCACAACAGCATTGCACAATTGGTGGAAGAAAGGGACCATACAGGGGAATAGTCTCCCCTCTCCTCGCAAAGGCCCACAGTATAATCACAGTATAATATAATTGTAGTAAAGCCAATATTACAAGGTATCTGCTATTATTGCTATTAGCCAGAATACCCTCTTGTGTGCTCCTTTCTGATTTAGTTTCACTTGGTTACCAAGGCCTTGGCTTTTCTGACTTAATGGATAAGTCCAATCCATTTGAATACTGTCTGTTCAATAACAGCACCCTTATTTCTTCTTAAAATGCACTGATTGAATAGAGGAATGGCAGTTGGTCAGATCTCAGCCCAAAAGCCAGGTAAGGCAGGTCTTTAAAAAAAAGTGAATCAAGATAGTTGATCTTAAGGAGCTTCAAATTAATCTCCAAATTTTTAGGATTATTGTGTTATCATCTTCCCCTGACTTTGGCACTAATGCTGTTCAGATAAACCCAAGAACCAAGTTATAATCTACCGATCCACCAGTTATTTGAAACTCTGCTTTTTGTACTGACATTGTTAAAATGGCAGTGGATGGATAGGTCCCAAGCATGCAGGCCTCCTACTATGCTGATGCTAGACAAATCAATTGGCAAAGCAAGTTAAACAAGGACTTAGCAATGTAGATGAACAGATGTGTCCCCTGCACTCCGTATAGCATTGACGACCATAGATTAACAAGCGGTGCTCACAGTGATGATCATGGATGGCCTGTCACTATGTCGCCCTGATGAAGGGACCCTGGGTGGCCCCGAAACATTGGCCAGCTAGCCCACTCCTCTTCCCATACTAGTCCCAGATGCCACAAAAAGACCTCCTCCTAGGCAGCTCTTTGCAGGCAGCCTCAGTGCACTGTCAACAGCATTGACCCTCTCCCTCAGTCACCTATGTCCAAGTGCTATGTCCAACCCAAATTCAGCTCTGGTTATGATGCCATCATTATAAATAGTAGGATCAAATCAATGACACTATAACCCTATTATGGACTACATGACCTTTAAAGAATGGTACCTGTCAGAGATGAGCTGGTAATGTGTCTTGTCAAACACTATATGAACATAGTGCTGTAACAGAAGAGGACTGTTGTGATTATCAGACTTAATAAAATGTGAGTTGTTTAGAAAAAAAAGTAATATTGAAGGCAGGGTTGGCAGACAGTGACACACTAGATATCTTGTTTTATTTTATAAATATGCTGCAATGTTTGTGTATGAAAATCACATCTATAAAGAACCCTTAGCCTTGTCCCAGGTGGCATCTGGATTTAATGTGGAAAAAGGGTTTGGGCACCCCTTGTCTGAAATATTTGTATATAATACAAATATATTTGTACATTATATTTCCCTGGAATCAGGCTGCCACAATTCTGATCATGAAGCAGAATACCCTCTGGTCATTAAGTAATAAAAAGGTTAAAGAGAGACTGGTACAGCGTATGTATAAAGTAAACAGCAGAATCCCTCTGGACTAATCACATAATTGCTTTCTGCATTAGCGTCTATTCTCTACTATTCAAACCTGTTAATATTCTCTGACTGCACCCTGTTGCCGATGCTCTCAAAATTGTTTTTGACAGAAACATTACAATATTAATGTAAAATACCCCGGAGCACACACATAATTGGAAAGCACACTGATATTAAAAATTTGAGAATGACATTTTAGCTTATTCCTGAAATAAGACAAGGAAAGTTGCCCAATGCAAAGGGTAAAATATACAGCAGTGAAAAAGTGAAAAAGTTTGTGAACCTTTATGAATTGTCTGCATCAATGATCTGAGTTTTGTTATAAGTGATAGGTGAAAATAATTTTAAAAAGCCTAATTTAAAAGAGAACTATAGCCAAACCTTTTTTTGGCATTAGTTCTCTTTTGGATCACAGGAGGACATTTGCTAATGTCCTCCTGTGATCCAAAGCTCAGCATATAGCGGGCTATTGCCCATTACATTTTGATAGCGTAGAGCTGCGCTGAAGCTGGAATAGATCCCGACAATATTGTTGGGATCCATCCCACTGGCTGATTGACAGCTGGCTCTGCCTCTCTAGAGCAAAAAGACTTCTGTGTGAAGCTGAGAAGTGCAATGAGATATTTAGAATAGAGCTTGAGTGAAATACACTTGTTACCAAAATGAAGCAGAGTATAGCACAGTTGCAAGGCATTGATGCACACATAGCTTCTTCTGAAGGACATTTAGAGGAAATCAGTTGCTGTGAACCTTATGGTGTGCTTGGTTGCATTTGGGGCCACGGTAGATAGCCTATTAGCTGTCTTGGGTCAAAAAGGAGTGCATAGTTGCTGCTGAATAACATGAGTTAAGGAGCTGGGATGGCAGGCAGCAGGGCATATGCTTCCTAAGCCAGTAATAATAGGGTAGGTAGGGCTAGTGGCCCTTAGTGATGATAGGTTGCCATTCAGACATTAATGGCACCATGGCAAAAGGCAACTTCTTCAGAGCAACAGCTCTGAGAAGTCATGTGAATGAATGCTGAGCACTACAAAGGAAGCTGATGTTGGAAGATGTAAAGATGTGTCACAATAAACCAATAGGAATATCCTCCTTTCACCATACCACACTTTGTTTGATGCACTTTTTATAACCCAAAGAAAACTGTAGCTACCATACAGATTGGAGTTTTTAAGCAACACACATTCTCCATGTATGCTTCTATCACATCACTTTAGCCTGCATACCTCCAATAAGGTAAATAACTCAAGGGGGTTGATTTACTAACCTTATAAACACACCACGAACATGTATACACCTCTGTAGTGTGTTCCCTCCCAGCATGATCTATGGGTGGAATCTAAACACCTTTGTAGTGTGTACACACCCAGCAGGTGTGTTGTGCAAAGCCAAGCATGAATCGCAAGGTGATGTTGTGTAAATTAGCTCTATGTTGTGTTGCTTGCGTTGATGAATGCAGGAATGTAAATGCATGAGCTAACCATTTTTGTCTAAACTCTGAAGCAGCATTATATATGCATCATGTGCATGATTTTTCCATATATGGTATTAGTGGAAATATGCTTTTAGAGACTTTTTGGTTGATAAATACGTTTTGCTGTGTGAAAATCACACGCACCTGGTGCGTGCGTGTGTTTAGGTTAGTAAATCACCCCCAAGGCCTCAAAACAACCAGCCGCATTTTGTTCCATTCAGCTTCTATCTGTTATACCCCATACAAATATCCACAAGTTGTGCAACCACCACTTGGCATGTCACAGCTCACTTAGATATCTCAGCAGGGTCCTCTGAGCTTTCTAGCTCTACACATTGTCCTCAGTGTTTTTGAAATGCCTGTTGGTGTTTAGGACAATTAGACAAAGTAAATGCCCCTAACAAGGACACAGACAGCAAATAAAAACCTGACAGTGTGCTAAACCCTTACCACTCTATCTAAATCTAAAAGAAAACTTTTCCTTTAGTTATGCTTTAATCTTTTATTTTCACTCATTACTAATAAAGCAGCTTATTTGTATTTATTTGTTCAATCCATTGCTTCCTAAAACTTCTACCGTATTTATACTCGAGTATAAGCCGAGATTTTCAGCCCATTTTTTTGGGTGAAAAGTGCCCCCCTCGGCTTATACTCGAGTCAGCGCCAGCGCGTCATCTTACTTACCTCGCCGAAGCATACAGTTGGGATCTGTATAACAGAGGTTGGAAGCTGAATGGGACGAGGTACAGCTGGTTGTTGGAGCATTGATACCAACAATGAAAAGGCTATCTGGTTGCGTTTGTCTTCATGCCAAAGGTTCCAGTCTGCTGATTTTGGGGGGGATTGGGTAGTGCTGAGTTTACAATGGGAGATATCAAAGGTTACAAGGCTGCTGATGAGGAATGCTGAGGGATTCAAATTTGCTTTTTTGGCACATCAAGGGGTTTACAGTTGCTACTGGGGATACACAGTTGTTGTTAGATAATATTGATGGCTACACCATTGCTGTAGGTGGATACTGAGAAGCATGCCCTGGACTGAAATTGCTGGAGCAGATAGATAACAAATTGTGTCAAAGTGCTAAGCAGACATCGGGTCTATTTATAATGCAACGGGATACCACTGTTTAAAAAAAATATATACTCTGGGTTAGATATAAAAGAACAGCATTGTGCTTCATTCATTCATTTTAATGAATGGGGGGAAATTTGCCAGAAGGAATACAGGCCTGTCAGAGTCATGTAATTAAGTTCTCCTCCTATTATGAAGTACTTCTCTTCAGCATTATGCATAAAATACTTCACACCGCACCCTGCATTTTATGAATTACTTTTAAAATATAGGCGCAGTGTGGATAAACACTGCTATGTTCTGCAAAGAGCAGATGCTCTTATCCGCTCTTCATATTAAATAGTCCTCAAAGGGTACACAGTTGGTGGCAGGAGATCATCTGACACATGCACCTGCAAATTGAATAGTTGCCTTATGAAGTTTTGTTTTCAACAATGTCTTTATGTCTCAAGAATAGCAGTGCAACTATTTTGCAGATGTCTTTGAGGAGAAGAGTAGTGGAGCTGTAATAGGCATCAGAAACACTAGTTGTTGGATGGCATGGAGGAATGTCCATTACTTTTCAAGGGAAGATCCACTACACATAGTTACATAGTATAATTACTTAGTATTTGAGGTTGAATAAAGACAAAGGTCCATCAAGTTCAACCTTTGTGTGTCTGTGTGTGTTTGTGCGTGCGTGTGTGTGTGTATATATATATATATATATATATATATGTCCCTGTGTGGTCTAGTTTTTAATAGTACTTGTACCCCTGTATGTTATGGTCCTTGAGGAAGGAAGTTATCTAAGTGATTTTTGAATGATTCAATACTCTCTGCTGATACCACTGCTTGTGGCAGAGAGTTCCAAAATGTAACCGCTCTAACTGAAAAGAAGCCCTTACGCCCTTTGTGGTTCAATCTTTTCTTCTCCAATTTTGGTGGGGGCCTCTAGTCTTTTTTAGGGAGTTTACAGTAAAACGTTCATTGCTGATGTTGCCATCACAACTAAACATTGTGTACAACTAAATTATGTCCGCTTTTAATCTCCTCACTTCCAGAGTGAACAAGTTTAAATTAAGAAAATGCTTCTCATAACTTTGGTCCTCCAGCCCCTTAATTAGTTTTGTTGCCCTTCTCTGTACCCTCTCCAGCTCCAGGACATCATTTTGGTGGATTGGTGACCAAAATTGAACCGCATACTCAAGATGAGGCCGAACCAGTGATCTATAAAGTGGCAAAAGTATTGCTGTGTCTCTAGAATACATTCCCTTTTTAATGCATGACAGTACTTTGCTAGCTTTGTTTGCTGCAGCCTGGCATTGTATGCTATTGTTCAAACAAACAAACAAACACTTTAGCAGGCAATTGTTCACTAACTAAATTTTGTTTTAAAAGTGTTTTTTTTTTTCCCAAGAGCAGCAGGATCAGTAAAACTGCCCTGAGCAAGGCAAGTGGTAGATCCCTTCCAATTTTACAGAGTATTTGTCTGAGAAGGTTTGATTTTTTACGTGTCACAGGTAAGACTCACCTACTATTCTGTGAGTCCACACATGGACATGGAAAACTGTAAGGAGCAGTTCAGTAACTAGGTTTTGTTTTTTGGTTTTTTTTAGGCTTATCAGTAATTTTGACACACAGCTTTTTGGATATTCTTAGTCATGCACATTTTACAGTTTAATAGATGGATTCTTAGGAAGATCGGGTGCCTCTGCTAGTCTTCAGATAACAATTTAAAAGGAGAAAAAGGTTGCAAATATATTATATGATGAATCTTTCATCTCCTTTTTTACATGATTGTACCTGTGTAGTGACAGCCCATAGTCCCAAGTGAATTTGATGTTATAAAAGTTTATCTACTGTCAACATTCAACCCTGCAAGCTATCCACAATTTGATGGTTTATCCAACAATTTCTCTTTTATGGAAATTAAATGTGTTCGGCAAACAGAAATAAAATCAACAAGCAGAACACTAGTATATCAAAAGCACAAATGTTTATATGCAGTTCATTGCAAAAGCTAGAAAAGACCTAAGATATTTGTATGTTTTTTCAATATGTGATATTAGGATTTTTTCGTGTAAGTTTTTTTTATTGTTTTTCTGTATGTGCATAATTGTTTCAGCATATGTTAAAATGAACATATGATCATAAACCAAAGTGTACAATATGACAACTGAGCTGTAGCTACATTTTCTGTATCACATTGCAAGCATTTAATATCATATAGGTAGGCCGCCCCTTCACGAAAGGGAGGGAACAAGCATATACCCAAGACTAGTAGTAGTATTCTACATATGTTACATATCTTTGTTAAAAATAGAGCAATGCAAAAAACATTAACAAGAAAATTAAATGATATTTTTATTGCTTCCTCCATGACAACTATGTGAAAAATACTACTCTCCTCGAGCCCCAGCTCTGTCAACTGGTCATGTGTCCCCACTCATCAAAAAACAATCTCTCTAAGTACCTCCAGCAATGATCTTTGTGGCAAGGTCTATGATTTCAAATCTGGGACGAGGTTATGCCCCCTGATCCCCCAATTGCCCAACTACATGTTTAAATGTATCTGTGATATACCAGGCAGTAATCTAAAAATAGTCATATTATCCCTCAATTGTTTCACTGTGCTAGAGCTCTGTGTTTCTTGGTGACTGCGTTCATATAGATAGCATAGCATCTGTCCAAAGATTTCTATGACTGGGCACGCCACAAAAGGTGGATCAAGTATGGGTAATGTGTTTTGCACTTTAGACAATCCCTTATCCATCGTGGTGGCGGTGGGTCTTTAAACAGGATGTGAAAGGCTCCATAAGCTCTATGTAAGATCTTTAATGTTACCGCTCTCCAAGATTCATTAACGTGGCATTTCATTCCCTACATATCACATCTCCAGTGTCGCCAAGTGTCAGCTACCGAGGGTAGACAGTAGAAAGACCTAGTTGTTATCCACAGTAGGTCCCAGCATCTGCACGGTTGTTATTGCTGGGGGAAGATGGTGCATGATGCAGAAAGATCAGTTGGCTGTACAAAAGCAAAATAAAAATATGTTTTTTTCAGAAACACAAACGTAGAGAAGTTGACTGATATTACAAAAATAGCAATGCTAGATTGCTTTTGCTCTTTACAGTAATGTGGAATACAATTTCCCTGAAATGATAAGAGATTTTTTCGAAAAGTTGTTTTGGTACAAATTTGTGTGACTGTGCACAGATGCTGCTGTCACTGATTACTGGCACAAATTCCGGGCTGGGTGGAGAACAAAAGATGTGGCATCCAATCTTCTCAGGATTCATTATTCTAGGTTATAGTAAGCCATTTTAAAGAAACAGGAGGATCAATATATAACTGTGAATGTTTCGATAAAGAGTGAAAATACTTCAACTCAAGTTTTTGTTTGTAAATATATA
>NW_017306663.1:1024446-1065907 GCF_000935625.1 Nanorana parkeri
GCAAGACTGGTACAAGACAACAGAAGGGCAACAGTGCAGTGTCAGATACCTCGCATCACCTTTCAACATCTCGTGGAGTCACGAGGCGGCCCAACTAAGTCATCTCGTGGCTCAACGAAGTACTGATGGGGTGGTCATAATAATCTGGCCACTCAGTGTGTGTGTGTATATATATATATATATATGTGTGTGTAATGCACATTATCATAAATATAATAGGTAGACAAAATAGATTTTAAAAACAGAATGTACCGGTATTACAATAGTTAGCAATGGGAATATCACAGTTTGCTAATTGTTCCCTGAAAAGAGATTTCCTGTTTATGTACCCCTGTGTTCAGTTGTTTCTTCCGTCTTTCCCTAGATCATACTATGTTCTGTGTTCCGTTTCTGAAGAGACTTTAGAGGATGATTTTGTTTCCATGGGGCGGCATCTGGTGGCCCAGGAATCAGGAAAGGTAATTTCTTTTTACTAGCCTCTTTACAGGGATAACATTAAAGTTTAGTAACTGTCATTTTAAGGAAGACTTCTATACCAAATAAAATATCTTACCTCTCCCAGGAAATGTGTCCATTCTGTTATTTGAAGTCATTTTTATTGCATTACAATGCACTTTCTTTGAACATTTTAGAGTAACACAGGGATAAATGGCAAACAAATAAATATATGAGGTAGGATAACTATTTTATTTTTAAACCAGAATAGGTAAGAACATTTCCACTGCTTGAACAACTTTTCCAGATTTTGATTAAGGGTATTACATTATTATTATATATAAATCCTCAATATCATTTGAGATCTTTATTCCCTTTTTCATAAACATTGAAGAAAAGCTTTGACATTAAATTAATCAATTTTGTTGCTGAATATTAATATTTAGCAGCTCATAATTTGAACAATTTGCCCTAAAATCCTTAAAATCGGAGACCAGACTAAACACATTTATTTCTTTTATAATGTTAGGTAGGGACATTTTTGGTTTGGTGTGAACAATTGAAATTCATTTGCTGCTTTTTTCATTTAACAATAGAGATTTTTCCCTTTTAATGTGAAGAAATGCTAAGTGCATAAAAACAGCTTCTTTTGCATAAAGGGGATACTCTCTAAATAAGGAATGTTACAGAGTCTCACTGAACTTCCTGAAAATATTGATGGGGGGTTGAAGTAAAGAGGCTTTACCCACTTAATGTCAATGATTGGAACCTTCTTGCCCAGCCTGTTCACTTTGCTGACATTTCTGTAGGCTCAATTTCTTAAACACGTCTCTTGTCAGCCTTTCTCAACCAGGGTGCCATGCCTTTACGTGGGGCACCAAACAGAATTTGAGGGGGACGAAGAAGACATAAGTTCTGGAGCAAGAAGAAATGTAAATTGTGTATTTATAGCAGTAAATCTATACACGGGAGGAAAAAACATTGTAACCCATGCAAAAAAATTGGTTGTGCTTTCAGAAATCTTTATTTGTTTTTTTTTAGTCAACTACCTCAGGAGAAGGTTGACTTGATATGAAGTCCATATATAAAACAATCATTCAACAACTGTACCTTCACTAAATTATGAATGAATATCTGTACTGGATCTCTAGTACATTTTTGTAAAGTAATAAAAGAAATTGTGCCATTCCTTTTGATCGGCTTATTTGAAAGAGGATTACCTGCCCTAATCCCAATGAAAACAAAATACATAAATCAACCAATTGTTGGAAATCATCTATGCATCTGCCTAACAAACACAGAGCCTATCCTCAGCTGTGTTTGTTTAGAGAAGCAATCTTCCTTTACACCAGTCTTTTTCATATTTATAATAGGTAAATTATGGGCCCATGAAAAATATACTTAAGTGTATTTCAGGGCAAAATAAAAAAAGGCAGTACAACTATTCAATGCAATACATGCATATTTGCCAATGTTTTATCCCTTCAAAGACCCTGTATATACAATACCTGTTGATCTGCCAGAAATGCACTCAGCTCCTAAGTCCTGTTGTGGGCTGACAACACCAGTAGCATTGTAGGTTAGTGGGCAGGATTGAGGATAGCAGTTTGCCAATCCGCCACTAGATGGCCCCATAGGTAATAATGAGTGACTAAGGAAGTCACTGTAGAGTTAAAGGCAGCTCTGCCCTGAGGGAGCTCCATGGTCCAGGGCAGAGCCATATATATATATATAGTTTTAAGAGTGGGAGCCTCCCAGGATAGCAGTTGGCAAAACAGGAGAGTGCACAGTGATTATTAAGAAGCAGAAGGCTGGTCCATGGGAAGGCATAGGACCAGGCCTGCCACCATGTAGTCGCTGTGGATATCTATCAGCTTCCCATAGAGGGGGAAGCAAAGGAGGGAGCAGTACTAACCTTATGGGACTACTCATATTCCTTTAGGATGTAGGACTCTGGCTAATACCTCTCCATTTGTTCTGGGCTACACTTCGACTAACCTCCTCTCTGCTATCGTTGGTACTATTTTGTGTGTTTGAATAAGTGATGTGCCGTCATGAGCAACTAAGATGACTGAAGCATGTATTATATTGTACATAAGAAGTTTTAAGTAAAAGTTTAAAAAGGCTCTCGGTGTTTTGACTGATTCTTCCCCCAATCTCTAAGATGGGGTTTCTCCAGGAAGCGAGCTTGTGGTGGGCTGGACTGCTATCAACCAAGAGTGTATGTGGGGAAAGATCACGGCAATACTGGTCAGCCAGGCACAAGTTGCTCCGCCATGAAGGGGCAACATGCAATGATTCCACCCGAGGCCATGAGCACCTTGACAGCCCTGTGTTCAAAGTATTCCAGTGGATCTGAGCCACTACTAAGGCAGTCAGGGAAACTAAGAGTTAATGCCAAATTGAATGGATGCCTGGTGCTGCACAGCTTATACACGTGAAAAGCATGCACACCAGCATGCGACCACCGTGGATTACACTAGTGGTGGCAATCCCAGCCACGGCGTTACACCATATCCAGGGCATGGCATATATGGCACATGCACTGGGCACCAGTTGAAGGGGGGAGGCGCCGCTCCAAGAGTCAGCGAAAGTTTGCTGACACACAGGGGGTGATTTACTAACCTAAACACACGCACGCACCAGGTGCGTGTAATTTTCACATAGCAAAACGTATTTATCAACCAACAAGTCTCTAAAAGCATATTTCCACTAATGCCAGATATATGGAAAAATCATGCACATGAGGCATATATAATGCTGCTTCACAGTTTAGACAAAAATGGTTAGCTCATGCATCTACATTCCTGCATTCATCAACGCAAGCAACACAACATAGAGCTAATTTACACAACATCACCTTGCAATTCATGCAAGGCTTTGCACAACACACCTGCTGGGTGTGTACACACTACAAAGGTGTTTAGATTCCACCCATAGATCATGCTGGGAGGGAACACACTACAGAGGTGTATACATGTTCATGGTGTGTTTATAAGGTTAGTAAATCAACCCCACAGAGACAGCTGACTTTTTTTCTCTCTGACAGGCATCCCGCTGAGCTCCTGGCAATCAGTGACATCACTGGTTTCCTGGAACTCGGTGAGTCCCTGGCTAGAGCTTCCTGCCCAGCTACTGGCAACCAGTGATGTCACTGGTTTGCAGGAGCTCTGCGGGACACCGGCCAGAGTGTCCTGCCCAGCTACTGGCAACTAGTGACATCACTGGTTGACAGGAGCTAGGTGGGGCGCCATAAGTGCATTTTATAGTATATATGCCTCTGGACCATGCACAGCATTTTTAGGGACATCTTGGTGCCGGCCTTGCCTACTCCTCTTTTGTTCAGCTACTCAAACCCTCCTGCTCTCCTCATTTATACAACATAGACAATCATTATTCTTTAGCCCAAGATAAGCGCTAATAAGGCACCTTGAGACAACACAGAGAGTGTGCACAGGACAACTTGGAATTTCTGAAATGATCAAAACATATTTTTGCACTTATCGAACAGATACAAAAAACGCTTTCAATGGTATATTTCACAGGCCAAAAGGTAGCAAAAAAAGAAGTACATTGTAAGGGTTTACCTACACATTAAACATGAATGTCTTTTTCTATTTTAAGCAGGTTGTATAGGGATTGCCATTGTAAAGGAATTTCATTATTGTTTATCAAACTTCCTTAAGTTTTGTGATTAGATGGACATAGTTAAAATATTTTCAAGTATTTAGACTTTGTTTGTACAGTTTCCTGCAGTTTTTTTTACTGTCTATGCAGGTGTAGAAGCAGATTGTTTTGTTTTTTTTACCGGATGAAAAAGCAGTGAACTGCTTTGAAATGTATAGTTCTAAATGCAAACTTTCTAATAAAGAGTTGTTACTGGCTACTAGTGTGGGTCTAGGAGGAATTATCAGAAGGGAGACACCATTGTACAGTGTTGATGCTGAAATAGCATTTACCTCTACCGCAGACAACACCAGAGGCAAATTATGATACCGACAACCTACCTACCGATGACATGCTTTTACTGCTGTAGAGCACTCAGGGTGTAAGTCTACATGACAATCAGTTGAGCACTCTTTGGGTTGTAGACCAGATGGAATAACAAAAATACATTTTAAAGCTCTCTTTCCAGACTTGCAGATTTTACTCTTCTTTTTGCTCTATGCACCC
Source organism: Nanorana parkeri (assembly GCF_000935625.1). Lineage (NCBI taxonomy): Eukaryota > Metazoa > Chordata > Amphibia > Anura > Dicroglossidae > Nanorana > Nanorana parkeri. Next base: position 1,029,055 of record NW_017306663.1, read on the forward strand.
CTTTCACCTTAGTGGAACATCTCTGCAGGACAGTGGGAAACTGTTTTTTTTTTTAAATGAAATGCATTTTGTTATACTATGTACCCTAATAAATCTCCTGAATCTCAGTCTCAAACAAGTTCTCACATCAAGACTAGAAACACAAACTGCACAGCTCACCCCTATCATGCATTTTCGTAATCCACATCCAGAGCTCGGATGACTCTCTTCCAGAGTAGACATCTTAGAAACTGCAAAACTGAAATACAATGCTCTTCCAAAAAGAATCAAATTTTATTCCACATGCTTCTGTACAAAGAACAACCTCTGACACATTTCTACCTTAATTGGCCTTAGTCATAGCTAGTTGTGAACCAACACCACACCCACTACAATGACACGCCACACAGGATGGGAAGATACACTTAAGAGCCCCTGTATCTAATAAACCATCCATGTAATCACATTAAAACAAAAAAAGAGAAAGAATGAGAGCACACACTTCAAATCTATGGATAATTATCATCAAATCCAAACCTTACCCAACACTGACTAGTAATGAGTGCTTGGAGATACATATGAACAGACATGTAAGCTGCGGACAAATTCGGTTCAGTTCAGATATTTAGTTATTTCGGGATTCGGATTCGAAATTCAATTTGGTTCAGGTTTCGTATTCGGAAGAAATCTGAATTTTCGTTAGTTTCGCATGAGTTTACATATATTCATTGTGAATACCACAGAAAACCATATACAGATATTAATACTAAAGCTGAATCTCCTAGACCCGAATAGCATTTGAGAGCTCCCAAATGCAATTCGGAAATTTGAATCATGAATGCCATTCAGTCTAGGAGTCTTGTTTTCAGACCCATTTGGATACATTAAATTGAAAAACACATCTGATTGGCCAGAAAGTCACATGCCCGATTCAGTTTCGTTATTGAACGAAATTTGAACAGGATCCGAAATTCGGAAATGGAAATTCGGATTCAGACACATTCAGATGCATTGGGATTCGGAAATTTGAATGTGTTCGAATGTCTGAGAAAGAAAATTCTGAAAATTCATACGAATTTTGATTCGGAATGAAACGAATCGCACGTGTCTAATATGGACACTTGTATTATTAAAGCTGGACTCTAGCATTACTTTCAGTCTTGCATAGTTGTATAGGCTCCCGAACTTGTACTGAAATTGCTTATTCTGGTTTCATTGCACACTGTGAGTTTCTCTCACTATACATTAGAAGTTGCAGAAAGTCAGATAAAGCCACCTCACTTACTGACTGGAAGATGTCCAGCATCATTGAGCGCTTTCCTCTCCAGCCTATCTGGCCCACCCATATCATCCAATTGATTTCATTCATTTCAATCGTAGTGACCCAGAATCACATATGGGTGTTCCCTAGGGTGGTCTGCATGCAAAAGGAACTCCTACGGTGGTGTGTTTTTTCTGGACGCTATGTACAGCACCCTGCCAGCCCCTCCCACCAGACATTATCTGCCTGCATTGCAAAGGGGCGCACAGAGAAACTGGGTCCAAAATAAGGTATGTAATGTAAACAGAATTAAAAATGTACATCTAAAAAGAGGGGGAGGGAGAAACCAGAGAATGCACAATATAGGCAGATTAAACGTAAGCTTTAAGTTGTGTAATGCAGTTTGTTTGTACTATTTACCAAATTTAAAGTTACCAGGGACAAGAGATGACAATTGTTCACTCTGGCAGTTCTTGGGCATATTGAGTAATGATCTCATGTCGGTGGTTTGCCTACAATCCTGCCAGCGGGCTGATGTGGAGGAGGAATAAGCAACTGAACAGGTTATATAATTTTTCCCACTTGATATTTCCAATATCATCTGTACAGTGCCAGTCAACTTTTGCACTTGCAAGCAAACTTCACTACTGAATCTTTGTCTAATGCAAGCTTGTACACTGAATAAGAAGAATCTGGTAACCAATTATGTCTATAAAAGAGTATCCTCTGCATATATCTGTCTCTTCCTGGCTGAAGTACAGAACCAGTACATTGCTAACTACATTTTTAACCTACTGTTATCTGCTATTTATAACCTGTTCTTAACCCACAATTCAAGCACTTCTACCAGGAAGGAGAACCACGTGCGTATAACCTGAGGTTGTGTTATTTAACTAGGTACAGATAAATTGCAAGCTGACCCAATGGCTCTCTGCCTTTAGACAAGTAATGAAAGAACATGCATGGACATCCACTTTAACAAATTACTACTTATACTATTATCTGTTTGATGTGTACCTTAACAACTCTGAAAAATGCTGAATGGCTACAAAGATGATTCAATACATAACTTTCTTCAACTATGAGTTTTACAATTAGCATTGTTTTTTTTATATGATGATATGATGAGTGTAATGTGAGCTCATGTTTTTCTTAAAATTGTTGCCCAAACACTTACAGTCATCATGTTTCCAGACAGCTCCAACTCTCTCAGTTCAGCTTCCCTCAACTTCCTCTCCAGTACAAGTTCACAAAGCACAGCACAGTCTCCAGCAGCTGTTCATCTACTAGCTTGGAGAAGGGGGGAGAGGGGAGCAGGAGAGTGGTGTTACGTACCTTAAGGGGAGCCTGAGATGACAATGGCGGACACTCCTGCTGCTTAAGTCCAAACACCCCTGGATAGTGGAACATGTGTGTAAGGGAAGGAGTAGCATGTGTGCCGGTAAGCTATGGAGGTTCTGAAGAAGCTGCATGCCGGTTGCAAAGGTCTTCTACCATACGCAGGTGCAGAATGCAGGATCCAAGTAGCAGAGTCGAGACAAACCGGGTCAGCAACAGTCTGGCAGCATGGTACTGAATCAACAGAAAGGATGTGGTAAGAGGCAGGCCGGGTCGATAACTTGCGGGCAACATTGTACCAGGTGACAGGCGAAAGAATAGTCTAGAACAAGCCGAGGTCAGGGGATGCAGAGTGGAAGCAAGAGGTCAAACAAGCCGGGTTGGTAACGGATGGTCAGATCAGGAATGCATGTTTAGGAACACAGAAGATCAGCCTGCATGGAGGCCAGAGCATCTCAGCAATAAAAAAGCCCATTTTTGCGCCATCGTTTGAGATGAGCGCATGTACATGTCCTAGAGAACAAAAGAGAAGGGCGCCCACCCTAGTGTAGATTATTTTTAATATTGTATATTGAGGTAACAATAAAAACATACTCACAAAAGTGAATCAAGACAGAAGTGTATAAGGTAAGCCAGATTGACATCTGCAACAAGCTGCACAGAAGATTGTGTGACAGCACAGGACTCCTTACGATGACGTGTTTCCGGGGCCACGCCCCCTTCGTCAGATCTGGTCCTCTTCCTCACTCTCACAGTAATATATAGGAATGTGTGATGTTGTAAAGCCAATGCAAACTGTTAACCGATGTGCTAGTCCACCTCTCAGGGCGGCTGGAATAGCAGTTCTTCTGTCGGCAAACTCCTCTGCTGGAGGTGTGAAGCCGAAGGACCAATCAGTGGCCTCTCAAGTGGAACACGCCCCTAGTCTCTCACACTGTATCAGCGTCTGAAGAGACAATGATCCAGGAAGGCCAGCATGAGTGGACTGTGTGAAAGGGGGAAGATGGAAGCTGAAGATATAGAAATAAGGGCATCAGAAGTTAAATGTATATGGCATATGTGTCGTGTGTACAACTGAGACTATAGGGGGGGATTTACTAACCTAAACACACACACACACCAGGTGTGTGTGATTTTCACACAGCAAAACGTATTTATCAACCAAAAAGTCTCTAAAAGCATATTTCCACTAATGCCATATATGGAAAAATCATGCACATGATGCATATATAATGCTGCTTCACAGTTTAGACAAAAATGGTTAGCTCATGCATTTACATTCCTGCATTCATCAACGCAAGCAACATAACATAGAGCTAATTTACACCACATTACCTTGCAATTCATTGCAGGGCTTTGCACAACACACCTGCTGGGTGTGTACACACTACAAAGGTGTTTCGATTCCTCCCATAGATCATGCTGGGAGGGAACACACTACAGAGGTGTATACACGTTCGTGGTGTGTTTAAAAGGTTAGTAAATCAACCCCTGTGTGTATGAGGGAGAGGACCAGGATTTGCAAGAACTAAGACATACTGAAGACATGATAATTAGATACAGTGTATAAAATGTATAAAATATATAATGGATATAAAATATATGAAAGAATGGGCATCAATTGTTTCCCATAGTATTTTCATAGAACATAACATGATTTAAAAACTTGCTCTTTATTAAGAGCAAAGAGGATCGACTTTTGCTGGGCTCTATAACCAGAATAATTTATATTGATAAAATTCAGTGACTTTTAAAACATTCAATGACTATTAAAAATATAATAAAAATATGAAAAATATATGAAAACAGATTTACTAGTATGTTTCAAGAAATGGCATTTCAAATATCCAATGGGGTATTAATCCCCTTGGTATTCTTTTTGGTGTATCAAGGGCTTAGGATATGAGTGATATGAGGACCTCCTATGTTGGACTGATATAAAAGGAACACTGAAGCGCAGAGGTTTATGGACTGTTTAGCATTACATGTGGTTGCTAGACATCTCTCTTATTAAACAGTAACCCAGCAGGACAATTAAAGGTTGGTGTTAGATGTTTAAATGCATAATTGCTGTTTTCATAGCTGTATGAATGAGGTGGCGGAAATAGCCTGATGTATGCAGGAGGGGGGGGATCCCTCAAAATTCAGACCAAAGGGAATATAATAATAATGGATGTATGAGAGTGGAGTGCGGGAAATGTTTGACCTCATAGTCTGCTATATGGATTGTACATTAGTGCAGCTGCCTGGCAGACTTATAATGAGGATGCTAATTCTAGGCCCTCATTGAGGCCCTGGGCCTGAAGATTATTGAGGGAGTAGATCCAAAAGGCCTCCCTCTGGCAAAGCCTCTTGAATCTAATTCCTTCATCAATATTATCCGGGATGGCTTCAATACCAAATACTCTCAAACCTGACGGGTCAGATTTATGTGATTTGAGAAAATTTCTGGGGATAGAATGATCATCTGCCTTTTTCAGAATTTTCCTCTTGTGCTCCCCGAATCTGGTTCTCAGGGTTCTTGAGGTACGTCCTACATATAATTTCCCACAGGGGCAGAGAATTCCATAAATTACATATTCAGTGGCACAGTTAATAAAGTTTTTAATAGGGAAACTCTTGCCTTGATAGATTAGACACTTCTTTTTTCCTGTGCCAGAAAAAATGACAGGCTCCACAGTTCGCCACATTGCACTTGTAGCATCCTACCTGACCAAATAGGCCCTTTATTCCACGGGACATATTTTTAGATTTCAATTTATTAGGTGCCAGAACACTACAGAGATCTTTGGGCTTCTTAAAGATTACATTTGGGAGTATGGGGAGAGATTTTTGTAGGATAGTGTCCTCCTCGAGGACCCTCCAATGCTTCTTCAAAATTTTGGTGATGCGAAAAGCTCCATCGTTAAATTGGGTACAGAAGCTAAGTTTGTAGTCTTCTCTATATTTCTTTTTCTTCTTAGGCTTGGGTATAGAGTGCTTTCTATAAGCCTTCTCAATCGTCTGGACATCATATGCTTTCTCTAGAATTTTTTTAGTTAGCTCTGTCCCTAGGACTTTGTAGTCAGACTCCAATGTGCACGTGCGTCTCAATCTACCAAACTGGCCGTCAGGTACATTGTTTTTCCATCTCGGATGATGATTACTATTGGCGTGCAAATATGAGTTCCCTGCTGTTGGTTTAAAGTGAGTCTTCGAGATTACTTCACCCTTCTGACCTATGCCTAGCTCCAGGTCTAAAAAGACCAAGCTCGAGGCATCGATGACATATGTGAACTCTAGTTTGAACGGATTAGTTTTACAATGCTCTAGAAATCTAGAGAACTCCTCTTGTGTGCCATCCCAGATAATAATAATATCGTCTATGTATCTCGCGTATAGTACCAATTTTGACCCAAAGGGATTATTTGTCCAGATGAAGTGTTCCTCCCAGTATCCCATGAAGAGATTAGCATAACTAGGGGCAAATCTTGCCCCCATAGCTGTACCTTTAAGCTGTATATAGAACTTGTCTAGGAATGAAAAATAATTGTGAGTAAGAACAAATTCTATAGCTTGTGAAATGAAATTCGCCTGCTTGGAATTAAAGGTGCTTGATTTTGACATAAAATGCTGTATTGCTAACAGTCCAAACTGATGCTCAATAGAGGTATAGAGTGAGGCAACATCTAAGGAAGCCCATAAATAACCCTTCTTCCAAGTGTAGTTTTTTAAAATTTCAAGGATGTGTCCTGAGTCTTTGACAAAGGAAGGAAGTTCTAGCACCAGGGGCTGTAAAAATGCATCTATATAGCTTGCTATATTACATGTTAAACTATCGATGCCAGATATAATGGGCCTCCCTGGTGGTCTATTAGCATCTTTGTGGATTTTCGGGATATGATAAAAATGAGGAATGCAAGGGTGAGTCACTAGAAGAAACTTGTATTCTGACTTGAGAAGTAACCCCTCAGTGCAAGCTTGTTTAAGAATGTTGTCAAACAATTTTTGATACTCGCAAGTGGGGTCAGTTTTAAGCCTCTCATAGGTCTGTGTATCTGCTAAGAGTCTAGTAGCTTCTGCTAGATAGTCTACTCTATCCTGAATTACTAACCCCCTTCCCCCCCCTTATCGGCCTGCTTGATTATAATAGTGGTATTCTCTTTTAAAGATTTCACTGCTTGTTTTTCCTTAGATGTGAGGTTGGACCTCTTCACAATTCTTTTTGAACATAATTTCTTAATATCTGTGTGCAGTAAGTGATAAAACGTGGAAATAAAATTCCCCTTTGAGTGATGGGGATAAAAATTAGACTTAGGTCTGAAACTAGTGTGTTGGATATCCGGATCTGAGGGAATGATACATTCCCAAGGCAATTCACTTCCATCCCACAATTCTTGGAGAACGTGTAGAGATGACTGATATGAATCTGAACTTACATCCTCTATTTTAGAAGCCTGGGGAGGCAATATTGGTGTTGAATTACCTAATTTTGACTGGAAGTGACGATGTAAAGTAAGCTTGCGTATGAATCTATGCAAGTCTAGGAATAATGAGAAATCGTTAGGAGAAGTGTTGGGGGCAAAACTCAGACCCTTCTGGAGGACTGATATTTCAGCATAATTTAATTGTGGGTGGAGAGGTTGAAAATGTTTATGGTCTCTTTGGAAGGGGAAGGCTTTAGGGACTTAGTTTGCCTTTTTTGTTGGATCTGGCGTCCAGCTCTACATCCTCTCCTTCTCTTTGGTCTGAGATTCTTTTCTTTTTCTTCACTTTTAGTGATTGTACTACCCAAAAAAAGGGGGAGGGGAGAGAGTTTCACTACTGGCTTGGCCGTCTCTGGACATCAAAGATTTTGGCTTGGTTCCCATTCTAATCCACTCTTCCGTGATTTCCTGTTCATCAACTGCTGATGCCCAAGAGTTATCACAGATATCTGAGCAGAGTGGGGGGGGACCGCTGGCTTCTAGTCTCTTACTACACCTTCGATCATTTTTGGGATGGAAGGGCCCCAAATTAGCAGAACCCGGGGTGGATATGGCACCAAACTTAGTGAGAGTCTTGATAAGTGGAGACCTAGGTTGAGCATCGCTATTCTGTCTATCTTTAGGAGGCAGATATCCGATGTCCTCTTGATGGAATCTGGAATTGAAAGTTTTATCAGGGACTTCTCTGTGTACATAATGAGGAGGTCTAGCACGCCCTTGTCCTCTCCTATGTGGAAATGTCTGGGGCGAAAAGTATTCCTTATTATGGGGACCCTTGTTAATATTGTCACTAGCCTGCCAGTTATGATATTTATGAAAATGTCAATTTTCCCTGGAGGGGCGTCCAGAGATGTTATTCCTGCCTCTATATGGGGGGTGTGACCGGACGTTCCGTGTTTTCACATGTACATGTCCGTGCGCATGCTGTGGTGCACACAAACTTTCGCAGAGACGCAAGGCTGTGCACAATTCTATGTGTAGAACTATGTACATGTGCACACAGGTGCTTGTCCAGAACTTCAGCTGCACAGACTGGTCCTGGCTGCTTGACAAATGGTTTGCCTTGCTGGAGACACACACAGCTAACTAGCACACACAAGAATGACTCCATAGGGCCCTTCAAGGGAAAGGAGCCACCCTAAAAAAGCATATCCAGGCAGTGCTCAGGGACCCAGCTGTTTCTGCAAGAAACTTAAATTCTTTTTATCGTCAACAAGCAGGATCTATTGTAAGTTATTTCATCAGCATTTGAAATAGATTAAAAACATTTTGACTTTAATATCACTTTAAAGTGAACTTTAACCCTAATAATGATTGTTTCTTATTTGCTTAATGTTGGTCTGTTAAATATACCATGAAAAGTGTTTTGTTTTATCTGTTTGATAAGAAAAGAAAAACAGTTGACAATGTTAGAAAATCCTGTGCCCTGTGCACACTTCCTCTGTTATCTCCCAGTTCTTATCTTGGGGCTACAAATCAATTAGTCTTAATGTGGTGGATAATAGACTTGGCAGAAGCTTTGAGTAGTTTATCAAAAGCAACTGCTAACACCTAAGAGTCCACAAAAAAATCTGTGTGTTGTCAGCCCACAACAGTAGGCTGAGATCATTTCTGGCACATCAACATGTATTTATCTGTACTTGCAGGGTCTTTAAATGAATAAAACATGGGAAAATGTGCATGTATTGTAGAGATGTACTGCCTATGTTTTTTGCACTGATATACACTTCAATTCACAGTAAATTTGAGCAAAACAATGGTAAAGCTAGGAGTGAAAATACATTCTTTCAGCTGGATATTTGCAAATTCTGCACCAAACACTCACTCTGCTGAAGTTAAATCGAAGTATCTGAAAAATAAGTCATTAGATATTTTAAATGATATCTTATGCTTTTTTGTCAGTGCAGCTAACATTTTGTGAATGAAAATATATTATGGTGCTGAAGGAGTACCCAAGACCCAGAGGAATAGAATCTATTTTAAAGGTCTTATTGAGTGGGGAGCTGGCAGAGTGCAGCAGCAGCATCAATGTCAATATGTATACAGTGTATACACATTTCTGCTGCAATAGTAAAAATAAATATAAAATAATAAGAGTATTCCAATATTTCTTCTTGGAATTGTATTTCTGCCAAAGTTGTATAGTGTAAATAAGGTTGTACCCTATTCTGCACCTTTATATTTGAGACAGCTTTCTGGAGCTGGATAATAAAATGGTTTTCTGACCTTGGTAGGGATCATTGTGGAGTAAACACAGTGCTAAAAAGAACATGACACTAATTTTCTCTTGCACACATTGACAAACTGTCAAATTTAGAGACTTACATACAGAGCATCTTGTTCCCTGGCTTTGGCTCCATGCTGCCAATTTGGTACCATGCTGCCTGCAAGTTGCTGACTCTGTCCCTGACTCCATCTCCGCCTGCCGAATTGGTTCCATCTCGCCCAATTGTGGTTGACCCTGAAGTGTTTGACATTGAGTTACATGATATTCCCTGTTATCTTGTTATGCACTGATAAAACAGTGTAAATTTTACAGCCATGCTTCTTTATTACTTTTTTTGTGATTGGCTAAGAGTGTTGATTTTATCAATTGTGATTTGTCAAGTATTAATGGTACGTGAAGTCTTTAAGGTATATTGTTGAGACAATGGGGGGAATTTATCAAAACTGGAGCAAATAGAATCCGGGGCAGTTGCCCATGGCAACCAATCAGCATCTCTCTTCAGTTTGCTCAGGTAAGATTTGAAAATGAGACAGAGAAGCTGATTGGCTGCAGTGCAAATCTGCTCCAGATTTTGTCTGCTTCAGTTTTGATAACCCCCCCCCATTGTCTCATACCAAGACTTGAGGTCTTCAGTGCCAAATACTAAAATAGGCAACCAGGATCTACTCAGATTGTCCAGAAGGCTTACCCCACAGCTAAGAGTCTTATTTATTTATTTTACAACAACTTGAATATATGTATATCTTGTTACTTTACATCTACCATTATTACTCTTTTCACACATTGCTAAGAAGCTTCATGTTATAAATAACATTACTGCTGCTCATGCCTTCCATAGAGGCTGTAAGGGTTTCTCACTATTTAAGGACCCCTCTTTCATTCAACTATCATTTGTTCACTGGCCAGAAAAGCATCTGATCACCTTGACAGCATCATATGTATGATGAGTTCAGTATGTTCAAATGGATCCCATAATTAATTATTCATTGGATTGAAAGGAGAGGTCATTAATCTGGCATGGTTTTTTCTATATTATGAAAACTTGGGAGATCCCAGAAATTAACTTGATGGCCAAAAAACAAAATTAAAAATGAATATAAAGGCCAACTAATCAAAGCTGGAGAAAATATCATGAGCACAAGCGTTTTTATTAACAACAGCATTTAGATTTTACTTTTCAATATAGGGAAACATTTAGACAAGAATTCTGGGTAGACTCTATAGACAACACCTTCAATTTTGTGGTAATTTCGTTTTCTCCACTTTTCATAAATCAGCTCTGTGGAGTCCATTCGTAGAGTAGAACACATGGTGGTCAGGAGTTCATTCGTAGAGTAGAACACATGGTCTTACCAGTATTTACAACTTCCTCAAATTTCCTTTCTTATAACAGTATTACAGAGGATATATCACGGAAAAAAAGAAGTCATGATTCTTATTCTATTATGACCATGAAAACCAAGGTTCCCCTTATTGTGGTCAGTGACATGTGCCACAATGACAAACGACACTCTTTTCAGATTCCTTTTAGTAAAAGCCATTCCTTTACCAGTTCAGACAGCAGTATAATAAGGAATTAGAATCGATGCAATCAAAACTCGGTTTTTAGTTCTTGGCTTTCTTACAAGGGGGAAATGTGATTCAAAACCCTTGATAATTTTCTTGTTTCATCCACAATGTATTTCTACCCCGAATGGGATGTTCGATTGGTCCCGAAATAACATTTTGTTTATTTGCTGCTTTCCAGTGTGCTTGTTTAACCCCAAAATTTATAATTGGTAGTGAGGAGATCCCCTCTGCTCACAGTGTATTGGAACACCAAGGCTTATATGTGAGAGAACCATACTCACTCTGCATGAACAGAAGGGTGGTATTGAAGCAGAGAAATGAATTTCCAAAAGTATCCACCTCATTTCACTTGAAGCACAAGTGGATAGCTTTATACTGTGCCAGTAATAAGACAGAGAATAAGCAATTATTGAGTTCAGTTCAAAACACTGTATAATGAAAACACAAACATTCAGAACCTCTGATGATGGTATACACAGCCTTAAAGGGCAAGAAAAGGACAAGAGGCATCTTCTGGAACAATTGCCTCTCATGTTATGAAAATAATTCAAATGGATTACATTCTGAAGTGCTTTTCACCACAGAAGAAAATAGAGTTTACTCAGCAGGAGTAATACCAATGTCATGGCCTGCATTCTCCAAAAGTGTTGGTTGAGACGATTTGTGAGGCAGCTAATTGGGCATAAGCCAGATCATTCATTTTCTGGCTTTGGGTGAATAAGTGCTCCAGGGTGCTTTTATTTCTCAATAATATAAGCTCTGGCCATGTTCCTACATTTTTTACTAATTTACTTTTGGTACTGCTAAATAAAACCTATCACTATTTTAAAATGGAAATCAGTTCTTTCTGTAACTTTTTTTTAACTTACAATAGAAATTAGGGATGTCCCGATACCGATGCATCGGAATCGGGCCCGATACAGGGCATTTTGACAAGTACTTGTACTTGTCAAAATGCCCCGATGCCTAGCGCCGAAATTGGTATCGGCAAGTACATGAGGGGATGTACTTGTACTTGGGCCTGAAAAAGTGGCATCGGGACATCCCTAATAGAAATATATGGCAGCACATCAGTCTTCTACCATTTTGATAGTAGTAGAATAGTTACATAGAATGCTGGCAGGGGGACTAAGCAAGATTTTTATCAGCTAAACAGGGGTACCTGACAGAGAGCAGAGGCAGAGCCAAAATCTATGGGAATATTACCAACGGTCTTCTGTGAATGAAAAGGTAAGTAAAGAATTATTTCGGGGCGTGGCCAAGCGGCGTACATGGACGGACGCTGATCACAGCAGCTCCGGTCCCGATCTGATCCTTACCTCATCCTGACGGTTCCCTCGGCCCGAACGACACACGGGCTCCCTCCATTCTCCCTTCCGATCCTTCTGGCAGCAGCCATGGTTAAAATAGGGGATCAGAAGGATGTCTCCGCGGGCGAAAATCTGGCCCGTTTTCTCAGGCAAGATGGCGGAGGACATGCGTCCTCCTGCACCTCCACGGGCTCCACGACACGGACGGATCCTGTTCACTCCTCAAGTTAGGGGGCTTCACAGGGGAGGTCTGCACTGCCGACCCAGCTGGGAACGAGGGGAAAATCCTCACAATCCCCCATGGATGAGTGTAAAAACGGCCGCCCTGCGCAGCCCTCACCCAGGGCCTCTGCGGTGAGGGGGGAGGGGGAGATTATCCCTGCAGAGACACAGGCCCCTGCTGAACCCACTCTCCTACAATTAATGGAGGCTATTCGTGACTGTAAAACATCCCTGGCCTCACAGATTTAGGGGGTTCATGTAGATCTTTCCCTGCTGAAGCATGATGCACAGGGCCTGCAAGACAGAGTCACTGAAACTGAGGGCCGCATTAATAATCTGGAGGATGCGGTGGCCCCATTGTCCAGGGATACTACTGGTCTACAGAGGGAGCTTGCAGCCTGTAGAGCTAAGATGGATGACTTGGAAAACCGCTGCAGGCGCAATAATCTCCGCTTTGTTGGATTTCTTGAGAGGTCAGAAGGCCAGCATCCTGAGAAATGTATCCAAGATTGGCTGAGAGAGATGTTCGGCGATTTCACCCCCTCCTCTCCTTCCTTTGTTGAGCGGGCACACCGCACACCACCCTCCATGCCTCCCCCTGGCTCCACTCCCAGGCCTATTATTGCCAGGATCCTCAACTTCAGGGATAAGGTGGCGATTCTGCGTGCCTTACGGCTTGCCGGGGAGCTCTCCTATAATGGAAATCGGGTCTTCATCTTTCCTGATTTTTCCGCTGACTTACAACGTCTCCTTCCTGGAGGTCAAGAAGTGGCTGCGCCAGGACGGAGTCGCTTATGCCATGCTTTATCCTGCTAAGCTCAAGGTGGCGAGAGATGGTAAAGTACCAGTGGCGTAACCAGAATTCTGGGCGCACGGGGCAGAAATTTTTTTTCGCCCCCCCCCATTATATAAACAACCACTGGAACTGTACCCTGCACCTCCCCCCCACACACACGTTTTTATTTTAATTTTTCAAATTTTAATATTTTATTTTTTTTGAAACTTTTTCATTTTTTAAAATTAATTTTTATTTATTAATTAATTTTTTATTAAATATTTTTATTTTTTACTTTACTTTTAGGGGCTTCGGGGAAATATTGGGGGTCTAAACAGACCCCTGATATTTCCCTTTAAAAATAGAAAAAGAGATTGAGGACACAGAGTCCTCAATCTCTTTTTCTGTGTCCCCTGTTATCAATGAACAGGAATCCTTTATGAGTGTTCCTGTTCATTGATAACAAAGAGGAGAGCCCAGCCTCCTGTGACAGTGCTGGCTGTCTCCGCCCCCACACCGCTCTGCTGCACTGTGATAGGCGGCCAAGCGGTGTGGGAGGAAAGACACCGTCCCGCAGCGCTCGGCCGGCTGTTATTTTCTCTCTGATTCCTTTCATCCCTGCTGGGCACTGCTCTGTGTCCCAGCGGGGAATAAAGGAATCACGGCCGCGCCGGCAAAACGGCAGGAAAATGTAACTTTCGGCATTTAGCCGAAAGTGCCATTTTCGGCCGGCGCCCCCCCTTCACTTTTCGCCCGGGCCCGCGCCCCTGCTGCACACCCGGTTGTTACGCCACTGTAAAGTACAACTCTTTTCCTCACCCACCGAGGCCTCGGAGTGGGCCGCTAATCTGCCTTTTGGAGTACTCCTTTCTTCGTCGGAACTATCCACCTGCCCGTTGGCATTAAGCTGAGCACCGCTTCAACAAATACATTAACGCTTTCGGTGCCCGGCATCTTCCTTTGACCCCTGACCATTATTCTTCCGGACACTGTGCAGTCAGGCTGTACTGATACATCCTGACTGCACAGTGTTGTTACTGTCCTTGGCTGCGATACAACACCTCCCCCGCATTAGGGGGGACCGTCACCACGTTATGCCATTACAACTTGGGACTCGTATGTGCTCGGATCGGGTCCTGATTGAAGTGGCTACACCCCCAGCCTCTCGGGCATTGTTCTTGCACTAGTGTGTTAGTGTTTTGGTTAAGGGATCTGGGCTTGTTAGAGTTGGGTTAACAAGCAGGGTGGGATGGGAACAGTAGTTCATGTTGGGTTGAAAGTTGTTGTTGTTTTTTAATGTTTATATGCTATGCCTCTTTGCAGCTTACACTGGTTTGCGAGGTTTCACTACTTAAATTCGCAGGTTCACCTTCTAGTTACCCTGACACTTTGCCTGTCTTCTGATGTGGTATAAATTTATATCGTGGAACGTTCGGGGCTTGAACTCCAGCCTCAAACGCTCCCTAGTGTTCGATTCCCTCTTTAAACTCAAGCCACATGTAGTATGTCTACAAGAGACCCACCTGCTGGGCTCTAAGGTACTGGCACTGAAAAAACATTGGGTCGCCAAATCCTTCAATGCTGTATACTCATCATATTCGCGAGGGGTGTCTATTCTACTGGCTAAATCACTTAATGCTGATGTTCTTCAGGTACAAACTGACTGTTTTGGTAGATTTGTTATCATTCACATGACCATAGATGGGACTCCTCTGACGTTGACCTCAGTTTATCTCCCTCCCCCCCCAGGTGTGGACGTTCTCCATACCATCACTAATGCTGCCTTGACTATGCCCACTGCCCCCTTAATGATCATGGGTGACTTTCATCTGGCCCCTAATCCCCTACTAGACCGCATGGGAGGCAGGGGGCGCCTCAATACTAATTTCACCGACTGGATCCAGGGACTTGGGCTTATTGATATGTGGCGATGGAAGTGGCCGGACACTAGGGCCTACTCATGCCATTCTGCTACACATAAGACGCTTTCAAGGATTGACTTGGCCTTTGTGACCCCTACAGTTCTTCCGTGGCTTTGGGGGGTGAGCTATCTCCCTAGAGGGATCTCGGATCATGCTCCCTTGTTAGTGGAGCTCAGTTGGGGACATTCTTTCTCTTCCAGAGTGTGGAGAATGAACTCCCATTGGCTCTCTGATCCCTCTGCATACTCAGCAAAAAATATTTGAGTTTGGGAACAAGGCGGGTAGACTATTGGCATACTTTACTAAACCTGACTTCAACCCTACATCTATTCCACGCATCGTTTCTTCCTCAGGGTCCATTGTCACTGATACCCAGAACATAATGGACGCATTCCTGTCCTTCTATAGGGATTTATACTCATCCAGAGCCCACTACACTGATGCAGAGCTGGGGGACTATCTGTCTCAGATCTCCCTCCCCTGCCTATCCCTCAAGCTAGAGAGGAATTGGACCAGCCGCTCACTACAGATGAGATTGAGTTGGCGGTTGCCCAGTTCCCCCCCAGAAAGACCCCCGGCCTTGACGGGTTCCCCGTAGAATGGTACGCCTCCTATATGGAAGAACTGGGACCACATGTGTTGGCCACTTATAATGAGGCATTTGATCTGGGTATACTCCCCCCGTCCATGAGAAAAGCTCTTATAGTTCTGATTTTAAAACCGGATAAGGATCCAACTAAATGTGATTCATACCGACCCATTTCTTTAATTAACGTTGATGCAAAAATCCTAGCCAAAATTCTAGCAATACGCATTAATAAACACGTTCGGTCCCTTATTGGCAGTGATCAGGCAGGATTCATGCCAGGCCGCTCCACTAGGATGAACATCCGCAGACTTTTCACCAACCTCCAATAGTCTCATCCCACGACTGAAGGTAGAGCGTTGATTTCACTTGATACCCAAAAAGCCTTCGACAGTGTTGAGTGGCCGTATCTACTAAGAGTACTGGAAGCATATGGGTTTGGCTCCCAAATGATCCGATGGATAGAGATTTTGTATAACACCCCAGTGGCCAGATTGTGCATCAACAGAGAAGTGTCTGACCCGTTTAGTATATTTCGGTGAACACGATAGGGTTGTCCCCTCTCCCCTAGCCTCTTTGCCCTGGCAATAGAGCCTCTGGCGATTAGGATACTGGAGTCTGTCTCCATACATGGCTTGAAGATACGAGACTTGGAGGAGCGAATCTCTTTATATGCAGATGATACGCTGATGTATCTGTCTGATCCGAATGGCTCCCTATGTCATCTCCTCCAGCTACTGAACTTATTTTCCCCTGGATGATGCTACAGTGGCGAA
Organism: Nanorana parkeri; assembly: GCF_000935625.1. Taxonomy (NCBI): domain Eukaryota; kingdom Metazoa; phylum Chordata; class Amphibia; order Anura; family Dicroglossidae; genus Nanorana; species Nanorana parkeri. The sequence continues at coordinate 1,045,486 of NW_017306663.1, forward strand.
TATTCACCCTATGTCCATGCTAAGGGTTGCAAATGAATTTAAGTATCTGGGTATTTAGGTTCAGCTGCCCCTCTCCTCCTATGTTGTTAATAACTTGACCCCGACTGTTGACTCTCTTCATTTGAAGACTAAACTATGGATGAATTTACCATCTGGGATCCATGGCTGTCCTTCTCTAACACAACTGTAGAAGTGGGGTGAAGTACTAAATGCACTCTCATCCTTTAGCCTAACGACCCCCTTTCTGGACTTCTGAACTCCTGGAAGTATTTCATACCATATTGATGGCATGTGGGTGTGTTCAATTCCCCACGTTGTATACTCCCTGTGTTGGAGGGTAACTACCATGTATTGGATTATGTAACCAACTAACTGTGTAACCTTGTAATCATATGATCAGTGAAAAGTATGTAAGTATTGCATAATTGCCTGGGTTATGTTGACCCGGTTGCTGTATGTCTGGCGCTTGTTTGTTATTGTGTCTATGACACTGGAAAATCTCAATAAAAGCATCTTTAACTGCCTCCGGGCCGGCCGAAGTAGAAAAACGGGCGGCCCGGAGCTCTCTAGATCTGAGCGGGCGTCTCTAGAAGTCCGCTCAGACACGCCCCCTCGCGTCGGCGCGCGCGAGCGGGAATTTGGCGTTTTTTTAAAACAGGCAGCGAGGCCTGATACCATACAAGCGATCCGCCGGCTTTAGAGCCGGCGGATCGCGTGTATGGGGTGCCGATCGGTTTCGCCGCACATGTTTGCGCCGCACATGTTACATATCGCCGCGAACGTTGGAGTGAGAGCAATAAGTCTAGGGCCATCAATCACTGATAACGCTAAACTGATGAGCGGTAAAAGCTTTTAAAGCGTCGCCTATGGCCAATTTGGGGTATGGTAGTTTTCTGCAATTTCGCGGGTGCGCGCAATTTTAAAGCTTGACATGTTTGGTGTCTATTTACCCGACGTGACCCCGACTTTTATATTTTACCAAAAAATTGGTTAATAATAAATGTTTCCTAACATAATGTAAAAAAAACTTTTTTTTTTCAAAATTTTCTGTAATTTTTCCTAATTATAATAAAAAATAAAAACCCCAGTGGTGATTAAATACCACCGAAATAACGCCCTATCTGTCCCCAAAAAATGGTATAAAATTCATTTCAGTACAGCGTTGCATGACGGAATAAACGTCAGTCAAAGTATCGCAGCGCTGAACACTGAAAAATGGCCTGGCCAGGAAGGGGGTCTAAACACCTGGTCTTGAAGTGGTTAAAAAAAAAAAGAATGTATTTCAAGTTTCCATTTTATTAATGTTCATAAACGTTTACCGGTAAGTTGTAGTCTGTAAAGCGTATAAATCTTTTCCTTAGACAATATGTGGTGCTATAAATGTGTCCCCATATCAAGATGTACACTCATTCTATGGAAAAGCTAAAAAAAAATGATAGTGGTATTTAAATTGTAAGTCTTTTGACAACCTCAAGCAACTATTTATTACCATTGGATAGCTGAACAATGCAATATGACTAATCCTAAGTGTATGTCAGTCAGACAGAATGTTCAGAATACTGGAAATTATTTGCAAAAAGCGTTGATAGATCTCACACTTTCACTATGCACACACCATTGTTGCAAGTCATGTATTATTATTCAGTATTTGAGAAGAGAGCAGAAACTTTGGAAGCTCGTCATGTACTATCTCAGCCACTGGATTTCTGGTTAGGTATTGATTGGCAGCAGGCTAGTTCATAAGCAGGATATTATCACCTATTTTAGGCATAAAGATGGTTCATAACCTGTCCATTTTACAAAATGTTATCTAGGAAAGTATTTTGAAATATCTATTAACTATGCAGTCAAAAATACATATTAAGTTATTAGAAGCAAAGAATAAAGGTCTTTACCAAAATGAACTAATTAAAAAAAATTAACAACCTTTACACCAGGCATTGCTTTCCATATACTATAGTTTTAGTATTATGTAAGCAAAGCTTCTGGCACACTGCTGGACTAAGAATATTAGGGAGCCCTGACATATCAATCATACCTGCCCTAGTCTCTAAAGACCTCCAAGAGCAGTTATACAACAACATTTATGTATTGGCAGCGCTAAAAACTCAGTTCAGGATTGTGGACTGCTCATGTTGTTCTACTTTTTTATTTGCTAATTTCAGTTGTTGCTGAGGGACCCAAAAAAAGATCCCACCGACTCACAATTAGCTTAGAACTAGAGGTGATGGGCAAATGCAATGTGCATTCAGATGCATTCAACTTATGTTTGAGATGTCATTATCTGAATGTCTCCACAATTGCTTCTGACCTTTTTCTGACCTGCATTTGACCTCTTTCCACACTTAATTAAGCTGCTATTGGGATTTTTTTGAATGGCTTGGAGATAAAGGAAGGAGTTCTGACACGAATAAAAGCCATGTAGACAGGGCCTTTTGCACACCAACGCCCTCTGGCCAAACACCATTTAGGAGGCCTAATCTTTTTTTTATTATTCACTTTTATTAGTATTTTATACAGTACAACGTATCTACCTAATCTTGATCCATCTGGAAAAAAAAATTACAGCAGAGGTAGGCAAACTCTGGCCCTCCAGCTGTGGTTAAACTACAAATCCCATGGTGCACCTTCTTCTGAAAGTCATTTTTGTGGCATGGGATTTGTAGTTGCACCACAGTTAGAGTGTGGATGGCGGAATCCCCTGCTGTTGTCATTGTATTCTGACAGTGGCCCCCAAGTAGGAGAGCTGCATGCAGCATTTTTATTGAGATAAAAGGCTATATACAGTATATCTATATATAGATATCTATATATATGTGTATATATATATATTATTTTGTACTTTTTTTCAAAGCAAAAATAAGTAGTAAATTATAACCTGTGGGAGCACAGGACTATAAAGCCATACAATGGATTGAGCCTTCAATGGGATTTGCCTAGTGGCTGTCCCATGACAATCAGCCATTGGATTGAGTCTATATCTACTCCCCATCATCTCCATTCTGAACTGGGAATCCCTCTTTATTGGCATGCAACAGTATGGCACAGGGTCAATATGGCAGACATTTATTCTCTATTCTGTAAGTTTCCACTGCAGCTCACTTGCTCTTTGCCTGGGTGAATTCAGGGGAAAAGTTAAATGAAGTTTCATACTGCAGAATTTGAAGTATTATCATAAGTATGCAATTGAATATTTTATTTAGTGAGATCGTTTTACATTGAATTATGGCTTAATTTTTATCTTTATTGGGGATTAATCACCATTACAGCGTAGCAGCCGTGGATTTTACTCTTCTGCGCATTGAATGTATTGTGCACTCTGCACATTTGCACTGACAATTCTCGTACGATCGCGGGATTTCCCGCGATTCTCGTACGAGAATCGAGCAGTGTATGGGCACCTTTAAACAGAATCTTCATCTCTTTACTTTATGTAAGAGCTGATTTGTTGGTTTTGTAAGAGGAGTTTTTTTTTATGTAGTATTATTGACTCCCCACTATCTCTACCCTAATAGCTAAGGTTTTGTTTATAAGGTGCAAAAGCAACTAGCATATATTAGCATTTTCCTCTAATAACTAATTAATGCTTCAATATAAATTCACTTCTGGTTTATAAAGCTGATAAAGCTGCTGTACACACACAGCACAACTGTATTGTAGTGAATTTTACCATCCATACCCTATAGATAAATAGAACTTCATTACTGTACCACAAGCTCATTTGTGACATCAATTTAGAACTCTTGTTTATATATAAAGTCTCAGTGTGTTATATTGGCGATATTACTGCAATATTACTGCCTAATGGCCCAGAAGGTTGGCAGACACAATATACCTTGCTTGTTACATGAGCCTAATAAATTGTGCTACCCTCCACTTGGAGAACCTAATGCTCACCACACAGATTACAATCTGATTGTACAATCTCCTTTAAGATCACTACATGTACACAGGTTACAATCTGAGTGTACAATCTCCTTTAGATCTACCAATAGCCATGTAGTGCAAGGGCTTGCCTGATTGGATATAGTCTGATTGGATAGATCAGGTCTGATTGGATATATCAGGTTTCTGCATAAAAACGCAAGTGGCAAGTGTGAATGAAGCCAAAGTCCCAATTTAAGTGGTCACCAGGACAAGTAGCGCAAGTGAATCTCCCTATCCAACATGAAGAAAAATGTTTGGCTTTAGAGATATTTTAAGGGGTTCATATATAAAAGGCCCACCCAGCATTTAGCCAGATGGATGCAGTTTGCATGGAACTACGCCACCAGATGGTGTTGATGAGTACAGGAAATTGTTATACTAAAAAATGCCATCTTGGGGCGCTAGTGCTGTGCAAACAGCTATACGCTGGGTGGAACTTTTATAACTTAACCCCTAAATCTCTCAGTAGCAAAGAGATTTAAATTCCAGCGTAGCCCTAGCCTAAGGGCACACATCTACTTTAACAACAATCTGATGCTCCATATCAGCAAGCCTCCTCATGGGTAAATCTGATTGTCACTCATGGAAATCAGCAGCAGGGCTCACCACAGCGAGGTCACTATGCAGTCCACATTTCAAACCACTGATAACGACTTTTCAATATCTGTGTCCTCCTGATCACTGATGCTCTCCTTTGCCTGTATCAGCAGGGCAAGCGGCAATCGAGGGGACACAGACCGCTAGAGCAGGCATACAGTGGAGGAGAGACCGATTGTCATTAGGCACAGCGGAGCCGTGCACGGAGAGCTCCAGTGATAGCCAAAAGGGGGAAGAGCAGTTCAGGATGGAGAGCGAAGGATTGGTAAATATGTGAAGTATTTACCAATTCTTCCCTGTGCAAAAAAAAAGAAAGCTAAATGATTAGTACTGATCACTCATGGGGTTATTCACAAAGCTGCCGAAGGCAGCCGAGTGAATAACCCAGCCGAAGTGAAGTGAGCCAGCGTCCAAACACTGTTCGGCTATTCACTTCTGGCTTGCACGGCTGATTTCAGCCGTACATCGGCTAAAATCAGCCGTACATTGGCTGCCTTCGGTCAGAGGAGGCTGAAGAGAGCCAAAGGATCAGCCAAAGCTACAACCGGATCCTTCAGCTCCGTAGTGAATAACCCCATAGTTGTTTGTAAATAACTGAGGACATAGTAAGTGTAGTATAGTTATACTATATTATACTATAGTATAGATTACATCACTGGGGACATAGCAATCACTTACTATCTGCAAAGTTTATGAATGGACAGGAGCAATCAGTACAGAGGCTTCCTGTCCATTCATAACCGGAAAGAGTACTATGCCTCCTCAGTTTGTCAATGAACAGGAAGCTTCTGTACTGAGTGCTTCCAATTCATTCAGTGCTGTGGCTGCAGAAAAGGAGTCTATTTTTCTATTTCAAAAGGAAACTATCAGTAAAGTAAAAATAAATAAATCATTTTTAAAAAATAGCACAAAAAAAAAGGTAAATCATAAATAAAGTATTGTGGTGTATATCAGGAGCATGTGTTGCACTGTGTTGTTAGATCACATCGCAGTGCTTGATTTTTTCTAAACTTTTTTAAACAACATTAATTTAACAGTGTGGCAACGCATGCCAAAGCACTGCACTGCATTGCTGTGAGTTGTAATATAGTGTGTTGTGATTAAATGATGTCTCCATCATTATATCACAACACACACCAACACAGGGCACAAACGGCACTGCAGAGCAGACATTACCACAACACAGATGTTTAGCATAAGTTGCTTATTTACAGTTTTGCTTTCCTTCACTTTGTACCATTTGTACAAAAAGTTGCAATTTAAAATTTACAAATATTTGTTATTTATTAACTCAATACAGTTTAATCTTTTAGATTTACTAGGAATCTTGTAAATTATGGGGTGTTTTTTGTGCGTGCTAAAAATGACTTAAGTTTATGTGCCCGTACTGTCACGGGACCTACAAAATTAGTAGCACCATCTTTCCACTCTACCGTTCGTGTGCTTTCAGAAAATGTATGGTTTGGGGTTCTTTTACAAACTCTAAATGCTGCAGTTGAGAATTAGAGAAAGGTGAAAAATTGCAAAAATGGTCTGACCAGCTGAGGTCAAAAGTGTTAGGTGTGGCTTGGCAGCAAAAGAGTTAAAATAATACAAACCTAACCTGAATACCTAAAACATAGTTTCACAGTTTACAAAATAAGAATAGTGTACCTAATCTTTGTCTCATGCATCTCTTTACAAGAAGACCGACTGTCCCCACTAAGATAATGCATGTGGTACTATTTGAATGCTAAAGTTTGTAAAGCTCTCCTTACTAAATAAATAGATGAGAGCTTTTCTATAGTAAACTCTAATGACTGGCTAGACCTTAGAGTAGAGGACCCCCAGGGTAAGGTGTGGAACACACTTTAACTGTTATGGTTGCAGTGAATGCTGTAATTACTTGCACTCCTTTTAGGCTAAACTTATTTAATGATGGTCATTCACCGACAATTGTTTTCTGTCTTTTACAGCTAAGCAGCAAATATCAACCATCACGAAGAGCCAGTGTGGCTCCTGATGTATATTATTTTCCCTGTATTTATTTTTCCATGCTATTTACTGCCCGTGGTTCAATGTTTTTATATTGCTTAATGTATGTATCATTATAGCACATTTCCTATGCATGTCCATTTAAACTTCGGACTCATTTTGGATCTTTGAATCATAATATGTTGTATTATGTGTTCTTGTACTTTTGCTACACCCACCCACAAGTTAAAGTGAGCCAGCAGAAGGAACCGCAGCATGTGGTAGAAGGAGCAGGTATTCACACACAGTGGTGTTTCAAGACATGGGCCATTAGAAAGGTAAGCATGGTTGCTCTTTTTGTACAGCCCAGGCTTTTACAAGTGATCCTATGGTGCCAGGGTCACTTTAAGGATATACAGTATGTTTAGAAGCTGATTTTCCTACATAGAAGCGGGATATCCCTATCAGGCCTGAAGCATATTCTACCACTCCAGCCTCCAAGAAGTTCACTATCTTCATGAAATAATCAATTAGGCTCATTACAGGTATATATGAACCGATGACCAATGTGATGCATTTATCATAAATAAGAGTACATTTGCACCTTGAAGGACTGATTGCTGGTGACTTTTTTCCATTATTCTCTGGATTCACATGGTACAATCCGTGGTTGTCCCTAGGAGCACCACCATGGTCACTTGGATCATACCACTGTATGGAATGCAGCTGGTGTCTGTATCTCTTTACAGGGATACATGACCAGTCAAGTGGGAATCTTTCATAGCTAGTGGCTCCTGGGAAGAGCTTGGTTGGGTTTGGTGAGCATGACAATAAAGTCTGCAAGTGATAGTGTGCAGTTGTCTATTTTTTGGGAGTCCTGCTTCCATGTGGGATGGGAAAACAGAACCTGGAGGAAAATGAGTGGGGGCTGTCACCTGACTGATATTTGAGAGTGTTGGCTGTGCACCTAGGCACCATTCACTCTGAGAGTAGCAGGTGGACCCTTGTGAGATGAGTGGCGTATCCAGGGTCCTCAGGATATTGATCAGCATTAGCAAGTGGCAAGCAAGGTTTGTGATACCACGAGTACATCTAAAGTTACAAAGCACATATATAAGAAGGTGACCCACACACCATGATGTGGACATCTCTCTCGAATCTGGCTCATTCTAAAAGCTTTGCTGTACATGTTGTATTCCACTTCCCCTCACTGTGCTGTAAATTCCCTGTTCTGCACCGTCTCACTTTGTGCGACGTGATATACATTCCTTATTTTGTGTCTGACTTTTATTCACAATCAGTAAAAGGCAGAAAACACACAGCAGGAAAGTCCCAAGACATCACTGCACTCTTCTGGGTCCATATGATTTGTGAACCTGGAGTTGCGCCGTGACACTAACAAGAACGGTGACAGCTATGAGTGGGATGTCAGCTGCAGAAGACAACCAGGCACACAATGGAAGGAGAGGGTCGCATGTTTGTACCTTCGCCCTGGAAAATGGATGACCTTGTCCTGACTCCTGACAATGCTATAACTGAATATCATATTTTTGTTTTGCAGTAATACAAAAACAAAAGGAGCAACAAAATAAAACTAACTCAATTCTACACAGCTGTACCATGTATAATAAATAATGTATTTTGTATCTATAAAGGAGATGACTGTGTGTCACCAATTACACGAGTCTGAGGGAGGGAGAGCAACCCGCTATCATCCATGTGCTAAAGCCTCGACTATAACCTTCAGCACTGGAAGTGTGGGGCTTACATGTTTGTACGGGGTTAATGAAACCCCTGTCATTAGAGGTAGTTCATTTTTACATTGAAACTGTCACTTTTTAGCTCAAAATGTGTGTGCATTATGTGGATGACTTGCTTAAATTGCGGGATGCAGTGAAAACCACAATAAATCAGTGTGACTAAGTTTATTAAGATGACAAATACAGAATTTCTTCTATTGCAGACACTGTGTTGTTGATTTCCTTTTGCGTTTTGGGACATTTTCACATTGTATGACTCAATTTCACTTGAGTTTAAGATCAAAGACAGAGGGGCAATTTCCTAATAAAACATGGAATGCACTGGTCCCTGAATGACTGCAAGCCATGCGGGAGATAGCAAAGCACCCCCACACAATGATACTCCTTTCAGCACTATGCACAACTGGGATGATATTTAAGTACTGATATAACATGTTTTGCTTTTTCCCTTTTAAAAACTGGGTACATTATATAGAACATGGACTTAGAGCTGAATCATCCATAACTTATGCAGGAGACTAGGGCACCCTGCATGTCCATGGGCAGAGCTACAACCTTCATATTAACCCCTTCATGACTGAGGCCCTTTTTTCATTTTTTGCACCCATGTTATATTCCACATTTTAGGCCTGAAAATGACGTAAAACCCCACAGCCAGCATGGGACACTGCTGCTGTCACACACCAGTGGTGTATCTACGGTATGGCACAAGTCCTAGGTGCTACATGATGGGGGGAGGCGCCACTCTGTGTGTCTGCAAAAGTAGGCTGACCCACAGAGACAGCTGACTTTTTTCTCTCTTCATCCCTCTCCCATACACATCGTCCCGCCTGGCTCTTAGCAACCAGGGACGTTTTGGCTGGTGTCCAGCCCAGATCCAGGCAACCAGTAACATCGCTACTTCCCAGGAGCTAGGTAAGATGCCAGGGGCACAATTTTTTGTAGATACGCCTCTGCACACACCGACCCTATAGATTGAGAGTTGAGCAATCATAAACCGCTGATCGCTCAGCTCACGGCCTTCTTCCTGCAGAAGGCAGTGGCTTTCAGTCTCTGCTCCCAGCAGAGATTCCCCCTCCCCTTTCCATTTCTCCAGCACTCATTGGAGGGAAAGACAGAGGAGCAGGCGGGCACAGCTGGCTCTAGAGAGGCAGAGCCAGTTGTCAGTCATGTCCAGTCCAGATATATCGCCTGCACTCCTTACAGCATTTAGGACCATACAGTAAATTATGGCGCTCGCAGTGATGGTCACGGATGGAGCTGTGCAATACTAAGTCTTGATACAAATAAAGATCACCAGCACTCGATGAATATTATAAATTATTGTTCCTAATTTTTTGAAGAGGTGTGTCACGTGCAAAAAACAATGTTTCGGGGTCACACAGGGTCCCTTCAGCAGGGCAACATAGTGGCCCCGAAGCGTTGGTTTTTGCACGTGCCGCACCTCTTCAAATAAATACGAACAAGTATAACAATTTAGAAGTACTCATCGAGTGCCGGTGATCTTCATTTGTATCAAGACTAGTTGTCAGTCAGACACTGGGTTGGATCATGACAATATTGTCAATATTCTTCCTGCGCTGTCAGCATATAGCAGGCAGTAGCCCGCTATATACTAACTTTGAGTCACAGGAGTAAATCAACTCCTGTGACCCAAAAGAGAAAAAAACCAAAAGAAGGTTTGATTATAGTTCTCTTGTAAGGCAGCAAGCCGAGGTGATTAGTGCAATTGGTTATAGCTATATACCTGCCTGTCACTTCACAAGGGAGGATGAACTTGTAGGCAGTAGGTGAATGATGTGACCATGCTAGTACAGACAATGCATGTTATCTTATCGATTTATGTAGACATTTGTAAGTAAAAATATGGTTAGCTTCTGGTGAACATTAACAGTGAGTCTAACAGCCTTTAGGCAATCCCTTCAGACTTATCTCTTCAGGGAAACCTATCCCACCTCAACCTAACCACTCAACCATCACGTTCTCAGGAAAATAATGATTCAATAACAATGCAATATTTATTTTTGAGAGTTGGAACATTTTGATGCAAAAGTTATAGCAAACAAAACAAATAATAAAATAACAAACTTGTGTAAAATAACAGTTTGTGGCTTTGTGGATTGAATTTGAATACTGTAATGTGTGCCTTACTGTAATCCATGGTTGTTTCCCTTCTCTTTGCTGCTCTTCCTTGTAAATCCTCATGTCTTCTCATGCTGGGGGATAACTTCCCTTTTCAGCTCAGGGCCTCTTCCTGTAGTGCTGGCTCGGGTTACAAACCTATACAAACGGATACACAGATACCGTGTATCCATTCCTGAGACAAGGCAGTCTGCTGCAAAACAGAAGTTCTGCAGAGCATGAGAAGAGATACAGATTTAAAAGGAAGAGCAGCAAAGAGAAGGGAAACAACCATGGATTACAGTAAGGCACACATTACAGTATTGGTTTATGTTAAAAAATCTGAGGGTTTAATGTCACTTTAAATACTTGTCCAACAAGTCCTTCCATGAAATAGAAGGTCTGCATTACCAACAGATCCTCACCCCCAAAATACAAATAGTTTTAAATAATGTTTTAAATAATGTGTGAAAAATAAAGTTTAGAAAGGGAAATTATATACTTTGGTCAAAGTATTCTGACACATTCAGTCCAGATTTTCCCTACCAGCCAGCTTGGTGACCTGACCTTTCTTAACAGCAGTTAAGCAACAAAACTAGGTCATCTCACTGCACCAGCCTGTGGCTGCACAGTGAGAGAGCAGCAGCAGATTGATTAGTTCATCCCTCTGCTTTCTCCTCCTTTTAGCACGCTAGCACATGTTTTAATGCAGGAGATGGGGTCCCAAGTGCTGTTCCTCCTTCCAATCTGAGTGCGGTTGTACAGAAATTGAGAAGTCAAAATCAGAATTTACTCTGGTTAGGTTTAGAAATCCATTTATTGATTTTTCAAAGAACGTATAACTACATTCATTGGTGTTTTGTTTTAATATCTGCTCAGAATTCAGCTTTAAGGAGGAACTGGACTCTGAAAGCTGTTCCCAAGAAAGGCAGAGAGAGGGCAAAGGACAAGACACCAGTATTGCCTGCAGTCTGCTTGCAGCTTATCTTTTCCCCAGCATTGACATGTATGTGGTCAGCCATCTTGGTAGAGGCAGGGCATTACTTCCTCATATCAGTAAGGAGAACGGTAGTGACATCACCAAACCTCACTCCAGATTTCCAGAGACTAGCAGTCAGTGCCTTAGTTCTCATACTGCATATATACAGCTATGAGGCTGTGGGCATAGGAATGCCTAGGCACCCTAACACTTTTAGATTTCTCCCTATATTATAACAAATTTTCACTTTTTGAGTTAGTGCCACTTTAGGTTTTTTAGCTTAAAAACATTCAAAAAGCTATGTCCAATAAGCTAATAACAAAAAAAAATATTCTCTTCTGGTTTACTGCGTTATTGCCTTTCCTGTGATAGAACATGTGAGTTAATAAGGTATGATTGTAAATGCTATGCATCACATATATTTAAAGTTTCACTGTGATTTGATACAACATGAAAATGTGCAGGAAACACTGTCCTACGGGTTCATATGCTTTCCAACTGCACTCAACCACCATTCCCAGCCACCAGGTTCATGAACTTGGCTCGTGGTTTTGGCCAAACATCATTTTAATTGCTACAGAGAGGATAGGTAGGATGAGTGCAGTGTGACCAATGTCCAATAACAATCAGGTCAGGTTTTCTAAACTGCTCAAACAATATTATGTTTATATGTATAATTATATTAAAAGCAGAGAACTGATTGTTGGATTAAGTAACCATATATATGAGATCCTCAGCTGATCTCATGTAAATGGATAGTTTTTGTGTTCACATAAATTTTCTCATATCTAGGGTCAGCTTGAAGAAAACCTATGCTTCATCCATGCAAGGCAAAGAAACAGCTGAACATAAGCGCACCTTCCTTTCACTCCCCCAGCTCTATGCAACAAGTGAAAGGAAGACCTATGTAAGTTCTGAGCATCTCTAATGGAGATTAGACTTGGCTGAGGACTATGCCATCATATGAAAGCACTGGGATAATCACCAAACACCAGCACTATCACATAAGAGGAAAGGGAGCGCTTCCCATGCTCATCCATACCTGGAAGTACTGGGTATTTTCTTCACTCCTAATGGCTGAATGGAGTAATGGGTGAGTGAAAGAAAGAGGAGCATGTGCTGTTGGGAAAAGCGGGTATTAAAGCCATCCTGCTGCTTTACCGTGTATGGGCAAATGTTTGCTTTAAAGCAAGCCTATGCTCACACCAAGGAACGATCAGGGGATGCAATGTTGTTAATGACTGTACAAAATAGCATTGCATAACCCCAGATTGTCTCCTCTGTGATCTCTGAATTGCACTATTAAAACATCATGGGCATCGCCATGTTGGATTCCTCTAGCAGAGCTCTGTTTGGTGTGTCATAGCAACACTGTAAACATATAGATGGAGCTGATCAGTTCACTCCTATGACAGCTTCTCTTAACACAAGTTGTCATGGAGATGGCAGAAAATTAGAAGGAAGCCAAGATGAAAAGGCTGCAGCATCACATATGGGATGGGGAGTGATTAGGATTAGTAGAGAAGCCTGAGAGAATGACTTGAATCCAAGTGACCCTGCCTGTTAAGTTTCACATAGAATTAGTCTACATTGCCCAAAGCGATTGGAGTCAGGGAGGGCTTGTTTTAAAGGTAATTAAAGGTAATGCTTAGTCTGGAAATATAATTAGTTGAATGTTCATAGCCTGACCACAGGTAACTTTAAAGGTATGATGACTCAAGCAGTAACCCTAGGCCCTGCTTTTAAAGAGGTCCCAACTACCCTTTATCTGATTGCCATACTTCTATTTACTGATTGCATGATGAAAGTTTCACTGCCCTAGACTTCCCAAACCTGCTTTTGCCTTACCTCCGCATGCTTAAATGGCCTCCATGAAGTAAAGTGCATCAGTGAGGACATGACCAACATGTCTTTAGTGGACACAAATTTTTATTTTTGAAAATGGTGTCTTCTCCAGCAGTCGACTGCCTCTTGCTGAGCCACGCTATCCAACTGGACTCCATCCACATGAGGGAAAAACATATATTCTAAAGCATGTTGCTGTTCTCTGATAGACTCAGGTGGTATGTCTATGGTCTAGTAGTCTATTGCAGCGTGCCTGTGGCCTCTAATAAACTCTTGCAGCGTGCCTGTGGCCTAATGGTATACTGCATCATGTGGGTGGATTATAGTGTTCTCTCCTGCAAGTCAGTCTACTCTAGCATACCCTTGCAGCAAAACCGTGTCCTCTATCAGTGTCTTGCAACATGCCTATGGTCTCTAGTATTCTCTTGCTGCAATTGATGAGCCTCTATTCTCCTACAGCAAGTTGGTGGCCTCTACCCAGATAGCAAGGATAACTTGCCACAAACTTGTGGCAGGGTTAAATTGCAATTCTTTTTAACTTGCTGCACACATTCCCTGGCAAGTTGTAGACTTGCAGAACACTTGCAGCACAAGTTCTAGTTGACACTTTTTGAATTTGTAGCAAAGTTGCTTGGCAAGTCCATAGCAAGAGTCCTGCAGGTCTTAGCAAGAGCTCTGCAAGTGTACAGCACTTTTGCAAAGCACGTTGATCTGGAGACTTGCAATGCAGACTTGCTGTAATTGTGCAACAAAATTGTGAAGCTTGGCAATAGTTTAGCAAGTCATTTTCAAACTTGCAGCTCAATTGCTTGCTATCTGGGTAGTAACCTCCTGTATCAATTTGGTGGCCTCTCTTTCTCGAAACATGTTTGTTGTTGCCAGTCATATCTGAGAGCAGGTCAGTGACCTCTACTAGTCTCTTGTACCAAGTCAGTAGTCTTTAGTAGTCCTATGAATCATGGTTGTGACTTTTGCAAGCACATTTGTGGTCACCAGTAGTCTTGTGCAGGAAGTCGGTGAGGTGTAGGAGTCTCTAGTAGAAAGTAGGTGGCCTCTAATGGTCTCTTACAGCAAGTCAGTAATTTCTAGCAGCCTGTTGCAACACGCAGGTGAGCTTCAGTGATCTCTTTTTCAAACTGATGGCCTCTAGTGGTCTTTGGAAGTCGGAATGTGTCAGTATGGGTTACCCTTACAAAATATTTCACACAGCACCTCTACGCAACATATACCATGTTGTCTCAGGTTGATATCTCTGTTGTAGAATATTATATACTACAGTATTCAGAGCAGTTATATTGTTTATTACATGGGATGTAAAACTGCTCATACTGAGGGGTGTAACACAGCTTATAAGATCTGGAGACTAAAAATTATATCACTGTCTAACCACACCCTATAAAACTATGCTTACACATTGCCCAACCACACTATGTCATGTGCACACTTCGGACCCCACATTTTATGTCTGCTTTGCCCTTTATATTGTTGAGCCAGACCTGTTCATACATGTACAAGCTGATATTCATGAATATCCAATATCTGCAAACCTCAGGATTCTATTTATGATTTTTATTTATTACTATTATTATTAAACAATGACCTGGTTTCATAATAATTACATTTAGATGGGAGATAGAAGAGCAAAGTATACCGGCTGGGTTACATTTTTTTCGGAACCAATAGCTCTGTGGTGCTTTGCTTTTCTGCTTTAAGTGCAGTAACAAGCAGAATCCATCCTATATTGGTCAGAGCTGAGTGACTTCTTACTGGCTTCTTTGGGTTTCTAAATGTATTAATTACCATTTATGATTGAAGGTTTATTACATTTAACCATCATACCTACATGCGTAGATTGAGCATGCATCTCTTAAACTGGCCATACACCTATAGATTATCTGCAGATTTTCTATGGTCAGATGGGAAAAGTGCAACAGATTCCTCCATCTACGCTAAACTGTGTGGATGGAGGAATCTCCCCCTGGGCCTGGCTGTGAAAATACCTGAAAAATCTGATTGGATGCAGGCATTGTTCAGGTATTTTGAGACACACCTATAATCTATAGGTGTATGACCAGCTTAAGAAATTCTGATTATACACTATATGGCCACACCTTTATGAGCTTATTGGACATTCCATTCCAAAACCATAGGCATTAATATAAAGTAGATCCCCGCCCCCATAACCTCTGCAGCAAAAACAGCCTTCTGGGAAGGCTTTGTACATTTTCTTGGGTTGTGTTTCAAGGAATTTGTGCCCATTTGGTCAAAAGAGCATTTTTGATTTAACCTATTCATGTTGGATGGAAGACCTGGCTCATAATAGGTTTTTAATAGGGTTGAGGTCAGGGCTCTAGATGCCACTTGAGTTCCTCTTGTCAAACCATGTCTTTATGAGCTTGGCCTGGTGTACGGGGCACAGTCATGCTTCTCCAAACATTTGCTACAAAGTAAGAAGTGCACAAAAATCTAAAACAGGCGTGGGCAATTAATTTTCTCAGGGGGCAACGAGAAACTGGCACTGTTGTGGAAGGCCAGCACATTACTGAAAAGGTGCATAGGCACACACACACACAACGTAAATTGATAAGATAAAACTGATAGGGGGCTACTAATGTAGGGGCACTCCAAAGGATGCAACTAATAATTAGTTGTCCCCATCAGAGTGCCCCCTTACATTGGTAATTAATGTAAGAGGGCACTCTGAAGGGGACAACCAATGTAAGGGGGCCCCCTGATGGGGACAACAAATTATTATCAGGCCGGATAGAGACAACCAAAGGGCCAGCTGTGGCCCACGAGCTGTAAAATGACTGATCTAAAATGTTTTTGAAATACTGTAGCATTAAAAGTACCCTTCATTGGAAACACCTCAATAATTTGAAGGGGTGCTCCCACACTTTTGGTCATATAATGTAGGTGTGATGGCCAGGTGTCCACAAATAGCATATCTTTCATATCCATGGCTAGATCTATTTCTCCTGTCTTCAGATAACTAATTTGAGCATTTAATATGCTGGGGCATTACATTTTTGACAGCCAATTGGTGCAAAGTTTCTAGGCCAAATACAAGCAAAAAAAAACCCCACCAAAGTATCTTGGTGAAGGTCAAGGGACATTCATGAATACATGCTTTGTATTTATTTGTGGCAACAGTTGGTCCCTGGCTAAGGATTAGGAGATCTGGCTGAACAGACTAAACACATTGTGAGCGGATCAGAGTATATTTTTTCTAACAGACAGGGTCAGCACTGTCACAGATTTGGTTGCTCAGTGTGCCATGCACTATTAGGCATTTATTTCTGGACATATGCTTTGCAGGATTTCCCTTTGCACATGACGCTTCATTAAGTCATTTCAATAATATGACTGAAATCTGTGTTTCGGTCATTTTGCTTAACGGTTTATGAAACACTTGTTTAAATCTTAGCCTTCGAGCCTTTAATGTGTTATTCCAGGAGTCCTGTCCTAACAAGGATCTCCTTTACAATGCTGCCTGTGAATGGCGGTAGAAGACAGGAGCTAGCTGTAGAGAGTTAGGCACGGCTTGTAAAGAAGATGCTGCTGGCAATCTCTACAATCGTGTTACAGAAGATGATTTATCATAAACAAAAGCAGGCAATTGTGTACACACATTGGGTGCTTTACTGCAACATTGCCATCTAATGTGTTGACAAGAGATCTTCAGCAGCTGATACAGAACTGGGAAAATGGGAAGAAGGGGGCGAGGGACAGGATACAATATTCTCTCTGTGCCACGGATCTCTCTGTCATAGATGGGGATAGAAATTGAGAGGTCTTCCCATCCTTGTCATGATCGCTGAACCTGATGCACATTTTTATTCCAGTTTTAGAATATATCCAGGGATGGAATATTTCCTCCGTCACACAATAAAGGGGATTCATCCTTAATCACTTGCAGAATTTTTTAAATCCTTGTGAGTGATGAGCACTTTGATCTTTGGGGTGTTCCTCATGGTGCTTAACTCTCATGAAGCCTGATCACAAAACGCCAAGGTCAGCTGATTTTCCGATCCTTTGTGTGCCTTGGACTGAAGTGAATGCCCCAGTTTTGTGGAAAAAGGGTATCGAATAAATCAATCACATTTTTCCTCAGTTCAATATTTGGTAATAAGTATATAGGGAGAAGGTATAACCAGTGAGGTGGGCCTAAAGCAGGGGTGGGCAACTCCAGCTGTGCTTTAACTACAACTCCCAACATGCATCTGACAGTGGGAGTCATGCCTGTAAAGGTGCCCAAACACTGCACGATTATCGTACGATAACGGAGACGCGCGACCGTTTCTACTGTACGGTCGCACGTCTTCTGTCAAACCAGCATGTTCAAAAACCAGCCGGGAATCGTACGATTCTCGGCTGGTTAGAACGGTGCTCACACTGCCCGTTCAGTGTGAGCTCACACTGCCCGTTCAGCATTGCGGTCATCGAAAGCCCGCCCCCCAGGGGGGCGGGCTTGCGATGATCGAGAGTGCGATCTGCCTGTCCAAGATAGGCAGATCGTATGTTTTTTTAATCCCTGTAAAGTCTTGCGATGGTTGTAGAGTGTATGGCCACCTTAACTGTCAGTCTTGCAATGCCTCATGGAACTTGTAGTTCCACAGCTCCAGCTGGAGGGCTGTATTGCTCACCCTTGACCAAAAGCCCGTCATTAAAGTGACACTAAACTCAGGAGTTAAATCTTAAAAATGCATTCAAGTACCTTATCTATTCATAAAAATGAATCTTATTTGTGTATCACTCGGCTGTAGCTCCTCAAATCATCTCTGAATTGGTGCCGACACTGTCCTTCCTTCTGGAGGGGGGCTACTTCCCCATGGTCCTTGTGTGTGTTGTAAAGTAGCCACCGCTCCAAGCTCACTCCCGTGATGGACTACAATCTCACATTTAGTTTAGAAATTTCTATTGAAGTTATAGTCCATCATGGGAGTGAGCTTGGGGCGGTGGCTACTTTTCAACGCACCCAGGGACCATGGGAAACAAAAGTAGCCACCCTCCAGAAGGAAGGACAGTGATACACAAATAAGATACATTTTTTAGTTTAGTATCACTTTAAACCACTATGACTGGAAATTTTTTAAAGGGGGGGGGGGCAAAAACACTTCCTCTTGCATTGGCAGTGCCCCTTCACTGCACTTTTACTTACCTGATCTCTGCTCCTGTTGACTCCAAGACTGGCGCCTGCAGCCTCCCCCCTCTACGCTCTGAGGCCCGCTGAAGCCATTACATCTAATGCAGGGCCCATAGCTTTGCACTATATATGAGGATGCTGAGGGACAGTCCACAAGCCGGAGAGGAGGGGAGAGAGGCAGTGGCGTCACAAGGGGGTGCGGCCATCGGAGGGGGTGACTTCAAAATCACCGACAGTCATTTTGATTTCACCCCCTCTGAAAAGTCGGGCACTCGGTCATAAACGAGAGAGGAGGGGACCCAGCGGCATACCTTATCCCACCGGATGAACATCCCCTGCTCTCTTTGCCAGCATCCATCACCAAGATGGAGTGAGGTCATTACGCACATGGGTGATGACGTTGCGCGTGCGAGATCACGGCAAGCGCATGTGCTATGATGTCACAGAGGGGTGTCACCCGGCAGCCTTTCTTGGTGACACCATGCCTGGGGAGAAAGGTGAACACCAACCCCTGGGGGGAATCAGGTAAAAGTGCTTTACACAGCTCCCCTAGACCATCGTTTTCCACCAATTTCTAGGGATGCACTGATACTGATAGCGGTGCATCCCTAGGCACCCCAGTCTAAAATGTAATGGGTTTTAAGGGGAACCCCATGCATAAGCACAAAAACAATTATGTTCCCCTCTTCAGATTGCAGTCTCCCTTCAAATCAGGAGCCCTCCTTCACTTCAGACCCCCCCACTTTCACATCAGAGTACCCCTTCACATCAGGTGCTCCTCCTTTTATATCTGAGCCCCTCTTACAATAGGAGCCTCCCTTCACAGCAGGAGGATTTTGAGGCATCCCTGAGGAAGCCAAGAAAGCGGAAGGAAGAATGCGCCCCAGGGTGCCATGACACCCTGGTTGAACAAGGCTGCCCCAGACATTAGCGAGCAGTTAATCCATGCAGTTTAGACACAGTCCCACTGCCAGGGAAGGTTTTTTGTGTCCTCAGAGATAGGCTATAAAATATTTGTAAACCCAATCACTAAATCTAAGCCTTAACATGTTCATTTTATAGCTCATTTTCAATATTTTGAAATCTTCTGTGAAGGTCCTTCTAATATAGGGTGACAACCTAATTTGTGCACCTGTGTTCAGGGACGTCCCGAGGCCAGGTGTCACCTGGTCTCCAGACAGGGTGACACCCCGCAGTGTCGTGATCGCGCATGACGTCACCTCGCACGTCCGCGGCCATCTGATTGACGCCTGCCGGCGGCCATCTTGGTGGTGGACGCCGGCAGGGAGGAGGGAACGTTCACACGGCGGGAGGAGGTATGCCGCCGGGTCCCCTCCTCTCTCCTGACACTGTCGGGCTCTCTGTCCATGACCGAGTTCCTGACTTTTTAGAGGGGGTGACACCAAAATGACTGGCAGTCGTTTTGGTGTCACCCCTGCAATGGTGTCACCCGGGTGCAGGCCGCACCCCCCTTGTGACGCCACTGCCTGTGTTGTCACCCTGTCAAATGAGTTTCTAAAGGAGACTACACGTAGCCGTTTCAACACACATTACACAGGCATGGTCCTCTCCTGTCACCATCAGGAAACCTGTCCTGAGGCCCGGAGACCTCGGTCACACCACAGTGTGACGTGTGGCTTGTAGTGTGTAAAACTACACGAGCGGTTTAAGATCCGTTCAGCCATCACTGGAGTGCTTCATATAGACAGGAAGTGGCTGCGGGAGTTGCCAAACAGGATGGAAAAAAAAGGTAAAAATTTTATTTTATTAAAAACAAAAAGCAAACTTTAGGGCAGGAGTGGGCAACTCCGGCCCTTTAGGTGTGTTGGAACTACAAGTCCCATGAGACATTGAAAGCCTGACAGTGACAGGCATAACTCTCAGAGGCATGTTGGGATGTGTAGTTAAAGCACATCTGGAGGGCCAGAGTTGCCCACACCTGCTTTAGGTCATATTTTTAAAGCAGTGAATGTGACTTTCAGCATTCACTGGTGGTGAATCAGTGTCATTTAAACCACATGCACCAGGAAGGTTCATTTGTAGTGAACGTTTGGTGAATGTCAGATTAAAGAGGAGCTTCACCCCCCATCCCCC
>NW_017306663.1:1066077-1067688 GCF_000935625.1 Nanorana parkeri
CAGTGGAAATCTCATTCTTTTTTCCCACTTCTGCTGGAACTACTCCTGAAGTCATCCTGTCATCTTAACCCCTTCATAGCCTGAAGTCACATGACCCTCAAGTCAGCATCAACCTGAATACTATGATGAAATGTCAGTGCCTGAAAATCAGTGACAGTTGTGTGGCGTGGACTCTGCATGGACAGTCCTAGATTTATATTCTGATCATCGTGGTGAGGAGGACGGGAACTGGGAAGAAGACTTGTACCCACAGCAAAACCTTTCAAAAACATTCTAATAGGCTTAGCAAAGTTACATAGTTACATAGTATTTGAGGTTGAATAAAGACATTAGTCCATCAAGTCCAACCTATTAGGATCTCATTCTAGGAGTACCCGTACCCCTGTATATTACGGTCCCTTAAGAAATCGTCCAAAAGTTTCTTGAACAATTGGACATTATTTGCTGAGAAAGTCATAGGCTTCTTACAATACCATATGGTGAAACCACAGGATGAGGATGGGGAACCCTGGCTCTAAAGTTGTGTGTCATAGGCTTCTCATGACATCACATGATGAAACCCCAGAATGAGCACGGGGAACCTGCCTCTAAAGTTGTGTGTCATGGGCTTCTCATGACATCATATGATGAAACCCCAGGATGATCCGAACTGCCTGCCACTCGAAATGCTTCCTGATCCTTTTTTTCCATGCGGATCAGCCTGGTTTCCATATAGATGTCAATGGTACCGTTTGGTACAGTTTTGGGTGTTTTTGTGTTTCAGCGCTGAACCGCAATTAAAAACGCCCAAAACCACCCTTTTAAAATTTGTGCGAAAACCGCGCTGATCCGCAATCGCCCTGGTGTGAACGGGGCCTAAAGCTGTGTGTCATGGTCTTCTCACAACATCATATGATGAAACACCGGGATAAAGATGGGGACCCCTCCTGTGAAGTTGGGTGCTTTGGGCTTCTAAGAACATCGTATGTTGAAACCCCAGGATGAGGATGGGGAACCTTACTCTAAAGTTGTTTGTTATGGTCTTCTCACAACAATATATGATGAAACCCCAGGATGAGAATGGGGAACCTTCCTCTAAAGTTGTGTGTCATGGTCTTCTCACAACATCCTATGATGAAACCCCAGGATGAGCATGGGGAACCCTGCTGTGAAGTTGAGGACAAGCCTAAACACAGGGAACATCCCTAGCTATTGTTCCAATGGGGACTCTGCTGGGAGGGGGGAGCTGCCTCTGTTAACTCCTCCAGAGCCGGCACAAGTGACTCCGGGGAAGTGGTCCAGCGGTTCCCGGCGGGGGGGAGAGTGTCAGCTCTGGGGACAAGGATCGCAGTATCACTATCAGAGGAGATCTGGTGTCCGGAGGGCTGGGCGTCCATTTGTCGTACAAAGTGTAGCCGAGGCCGGCCCTGTGCCTCCCAATCACTGACATCACACAGAGAGAGGAGGGGGGAGAGCCTGCCACAGTCACAGGAGGGAAGGCAGCTGGAGCGCAGGCTAGGCTCCACAATACACACTGCCAAGTGCCCGGGGACAGGACGAGCTAAGCCCGCACTACACACACCGCTGTCCGCAACCCCTTCTCCCGGAGAGACCCCACACCTCCGCAGGGGT
>NW_017306663.1:1067724-1090199 GCF_000935625.1 Nanorana parkeri
TTCCTGCCGCTGTCTCAGCTGCTCCCTGACTGTCACCCTCATGGCTTCTGTCTTCCAAGGTGAGGCGACCACAGGGGCCGGAACGCCGTACACACGGACGGGGGGAAGGAGACTTTCTATGGGATGCAGATGTAGGGAAAAGTCAGGGACGGGGATGTGGGGAGAAGTCAGGGACGGGGATGTGAGTCATGCGGTCAGGACGTGCAGCAGCTAGCCGACTGGATGTGTCGTGTCAGACTCCCAGATGTGTATATATATATACATATATATACTTTGTATCAACTCATATCTGTATACTTTATATGAAGAGTCAATTGTCTGTGATTATTCACCAGTGATATCTTTAGTGTGATCATACCACTAATATCGCCAGCGATCGACTGCAATTAATCGCTAGCGATTTCTACGCACGCATGATTTTGTTTTTTGTTAGTGTGATTGTTCTTCTAATTCCGCCAGTGATTGTCCGCACTTAATTTCTAGCAATCTCTACGCATGCATGCCCATGGGCATCTCTTTTTAGTGTGCTCGTGCTACTAATATCGCCAGCGATCGCCTACGATTAACCGCCAGTGAAATCTATACATTCATGCACACAGGCAATTTTTTTTTTAGTGTGATCATGCTACTAATATCGCCAGCGAATAATCGCTAGCAATCTCTACGCATGCATGCTCGTAGGCAAATTATTGCAATCGTGCTACTAATATCGCCTGCGATTATTCACCAGCGATCTCTACATAGATAATTGAATGCAGTAGTGACGGATCGCACAAATTTTAGGTGTGCAGTCACAAGCCATGAAATACTTCTGCGTGTCGCTACACGTTACATACCGTCGTTCCTTCGCTAGCAATTGATCAGCAATGATTTTAGTGGCAGGATTGCACCAATAAAATTTGCCCCTGTGTGCCCAGCCTTACCCTGCTCTTTATTACGCCAGAGGAGCTAATATAGTGACAAGTACACAAAATTATATATACAGTGTATATATGTATGCGTGTGTGTCTGTATAAATATATTTATTGGTACTCTTATCTGAGTGCGGTGCCCACCGATGGGCACTCTCTCTTTCTCTCTCTCGATAGAGGTAGACCTCCACTGTACATTCAGATGTCTGCATGCAACAAGTAGTTGAATGCAGGCTGCATAGACTGTAGAGGACCCTGCCAGACCATTGTGTGTGTAGCCGGACTCTTATGTGTCTTTAGAAGTACCAAATGTGTTATAAGTACATTGGGATCTAGATCTATGCCCAGTCTAAATTGTGATGGGTCCAGCACTTTCTGCGTCGCATCAACTTGGAGACGTGTGAATGAGCTGTTCTGTGTCCCGGAAAATAAATCCAGAGGTAACATTTCAGCTCTTTGTGATGTGACCCTGGTTGGGGGAGGGAAGGAGGGTATAACATGCAGTGCCAACCAATATGGAGAATGAGCCCTCCCCTCCTCGCTCCACAATACCATCAGCATGGAAAAGGGGAAGCTCTGCCTGGGGTCCATTGCTGTGTTTGACATGAGGACGGAGTACAGCAGACTTAATTTTTGCTGGGAGGCCATGCGGTAGATTTAATTGGAAAGCAGTATGAACGGCGAGCAGTATGCGCCACATACAAGGGCCCCGAGAGCTGTTTGATCTGGCAGCTTGCAGCAAACTTTAGTTCCACCCTGTGAGGTTGAGA
This sequence comes from Nanorana parkeri, assembly GCF_000935625.1. Lineage (NCBI taxonomy): Eukaryota > Metazoa > Chordata > Amphibia > Anura > Dicroglossidae > Nanorana > Nanorana parkeri. Next base: position 1,069,406 of record NW_017306663.1, read on the forward strand.
ACAAAGTGATTAGATGAGAAAGGCAGATTCTATTTAGAAGAGATCATGAAGATCTTGCTGGAGGAAATTAAAGATAGCTTGTAAACCTTCGTTAACATCTCCGTTTTTGTTGGAAGAGCCGTGTTCACTATGTTGCAGCGCTATTTGAAGATTCCATGTATCATCTAAGTCAGACCTTGTGACTTGTACAAAGGGGACGTCAGGGCTGGACTCTATGAAGTGAGCAGCAGACATGGCAGTCTTTAGAAGGCTGTGGAGGTACACAACACCTCAAAATTGCTTTGTGATGATCTAAGATACGTTTATGGTTTTAGATACAGAGCTGATAGTATGTGTAGGGTCTCATATACACAATAGTGCATAGCCAAAGCAATGGTACACATCACATATCTGCACGTAGGTGCGTTGCACTTTCAATCATTTTGTTTGCAGCTTTTTTTGAGCATTGAAAGGCTTATGCACGGTTCACTAAAGTTATGTCAAATGAATACAAACAAGTTGGATTCACACCATTCTGTGTGCATTTTTGTGAATTTTTACATGCGTTATTAACAATCATGCATCAATAGAGCCTATAATGCACATCAAAGGGTCAAAAAACAGACAACACACACCAAAGTATCGCACATATGTGAACTAGCACCATTTAACACAACAGTAATAAGTTTATATGTGTTGAGGTGTGTTGAATGCAATAAAGCGCATAGGTGTGAATGGGCGTGAAATATGCCTGCTTATTTATCATATGCATTGTTAACCAGTTGACATCCGCGGTGTTAAACCCCCTTCCCATCCAGGCCATTTTTCAGTATTCAATATTTGTACAAGGCCATAGGTGGAGATGATAAGTAACTGTAGCTCATGGGATGCAGCCTGCCAACTTACCTTGACTTAGTGACATTACAGCAGTACAAGGCACAAAGCGGTTTATGCCACAGACATTAAAGTGGCATTCCTCAGTAATATCATGTGCTCCTAGTAAATTGGTGTTTAGAGTGTTGACCATTTTAGATATGGTTGCCATCATTACTTGTGTGAGAAACACGTTTAATGCCCAACTCTCGGCACAAAAAAGCTCACCATTATCCCTGCAGATATAAATTCTGTTGGCAGAAAACAAACTGTCCATCCTGCTGGCTGTATTCTAGAGTAAAATCTGTTCTTCTACATGTGGGTGTAGCTGCTGCTGTACTTCTGTGTCCAGTCGAATGTAAGCGCTGCAGGTCTCATAGACCTCAACGCTATGGTCGTATCTCCACCCCCATCTCCTCCTGACGAGGCTCCATTTTGTAAATGGCCAGGAGGAGAGGGGGCGGAGTTGTGACCATAGTGCCGAGGTCTGTGAGACTTGCAACGCTTACATCCAAGCAGGCACAAGGTCTATGAGACCTACATTGCTTACATCCGACTAAGCACGAGGTCCATGTGACCTACAGCGCTTACATCTGAGCAGGCATGAGGTCTATGAGATCTGCAGCGCTTACATCCAAGTGGGCACAAGGGCTATGAGAGCTGCATTATTTACATCCTAGTGAGCACAAGGTCTGTGAGACCTACAGCGCTTACTTCCAAGTGGGCAGAAGGTCTCTGAAACCTGCATTGTTTACATCTGAATAGGAACAAGGTCTATAAGACCTACAGTGCTTACATCCAAGTGGGCACATGGTCTGTGAGACCTGCAAGGTTACATCTGACCGAACAAGAGGTCAATGAGACCTACAGTGCTTACATCTGACCAGTCATGAGGTCTATGAGACCTGCAGCGCTTACATGCAAGTGGGCACAAGGTCTGTGAGACTTGCATTGTTTACATATGAGTAGGAACAAGGTCTATGAGAACTACAGCCCTTACATCTAAGCCACCGCTCTCGAATACAACCAGCAGGACGGGAATTTATTTGTTGCTGTTATACTAGTGAGTTTTTGTGTGCCCAGAGTTGTGCTATAAATAACTCAGATGTGATTGGCTATTTCTGATTTATATTGGCCATTTTAATAATGCAATGAGCAATGTGGAAAGTACAGTGACCCAACGAATCCAGTCAGAATTCATATTTCCATTGGTTTTACGATAATACATGGATATCTGGTTGCTATAAGTCACTGCATCACTGGACACTGGTGTGAATGAGGCCTGCATTCTACTACAGAAAAAGGAGATGGTTATATAGTGGGTGCTAATTAAACATTTGGCATCAGCACCAGATAGAAAATTGTAAAAAAAAGTATAAATATCGCAGGTAAACTATGGTGGGAAATCATTAAGCCTTTTTTTTAGTATAAAACTATTTCATTTGCAATAAGCTAAACAAACATGATCATTAGTAGAAATATAATTGTACACAAAGCTTTGTTGCAGCAACTGAAACATCATAGTATGAGAATATGATAATATATCTGTATCATTACTGAATGTAAATAACAAAGCAAACAGTACAAAAGTGGCACTGAGTATGTATTGCCTACTACGGTATATAAACTACAGCTGGAACAATGACAGACTGAGACAAAACAAAGGTGGTCTACAGGACATATAACACAACATAAAACACGTGTCATACAAGCACTTCTAGCCTGTAGACCAAGGGCAATGCACTGGCGAAAAGAGACAATAAGGTAGACAAGATCCTCTACATATAAGATTCTCCTTGTAAGGCTACCAGCACTGTTTCGGCGTACAAAGCACCTTTATCTATGTTTAGCCACTTGTTACCGACATGCATCATCTGCTTTTGTTACCAACATATTTTTGCTTTTTCATATTGTCTAGCATCTCTAATCATGTCATTCCTAATGTACCAGCTTGTGCAATTCTGTTTGGTATACTATTATGTTCCTGATTATAATCATCTCTACCAAGCTTATTGTAATCGTGTTAAACCATATGAAGGCATTTTTGTGTTGCAATTTAAGCTAATGGTGTGTTATTGTCCTTTATTGTATAATTACTACAGTTTACCTATCATTGCTGCTCTTTCCACCGCCTGCTGAATAAAACCAGACTGCATCATAGGATAAGTGTAGGAACACTGGAATTGGCTTACTGTGACAATGGGATTCTATTAGTGAAGGAACTGTCGGGATTGCTTAATAATACAAAGCACACTCTGCAAAGTGTAAGAACCTGTAGCAACAAATCAATAATTACGTTTCATTATCTTGCCTAGTGTATACTAGGGGTGGACAAATACATATGGAATTCAGGAGCCACTGTGTCCAATCCGGGAGCCAACAGGATTTTGTTTTTGGGGGTGCAGCTCCATGGAAAATAACTAGAGTGAACCTCAAAAGTTAGGCGCCAGCTTTAATATTTAAGGTGCATTAGCTACCTGGCTCCTGGAATCTATCCAGCCCTGATGTAAACTGCTAAAAGTGGTTGTTCAGCGTTGCTGCATTTTCCATATATATGATTTGAAAGAAAAGCAAGCGGCCTGCATGGCTTCAGTAGTTTTAATGGTTTCCCATTTTCAAGTGACCATGATTGAAAATGACGTGAGAATCATTCAACTGGTGCTGCAGTAATTTTGATTGATTTCTACTACAATTTCGATTGTTTGGGAAACAAATGCAGCCATGGGTGGCAGATTGCTGTATTTTACAGGTGACGGAAAGCTCCAAGATCGAGGTGTATGGCAAACGGAAGTCTTCTCTCTTTCCCATTGTGTTATATTCTTCCAGTGTGTAGGGAAGCGTCATCATTGTTATGTGTATATGTCTGTCTTATCTTTGATCTAATTTTTGTATAAACAGCCAGGGAGAATTTTACATCTTTATTCCAATTCATTATTCAAGACTTTTTCTGTTTCATGAGATAAGGCAGAAAAGGCCCCATAACGAGAGGCTAATCAGTCTCATAATTATTTCTCACAATGTATAAAGCAGCATTGCACACAGTGCACATATCATTAACAGAGATCCTACTAATGAGCTTAATAATGTGAAATCTTTCATTAATTAGAGGAATGTATAGCTGAAAGGCACAGGGTCTTTGTTTGTTCCTCATTGGCCTTTACAGGTAGGGCTCTACATCAGACATCCGTTAATTATGCGCCCTGTACATATTTGGAGACAGCGTGACAAAGAAATTGGGTAGTTTAGCGAGAGACGGTTTACCAATAAGTCAGTATAATGAAGAAAATGACCTCTGGGGAATAAGAGGACATTATTTATTTACAAGAGGTCATGTTAAGTAGTGTAAATATGCTTGCAGGGGAAATGCATTGTAGTGTTAAGTATACGGTGCGTTGTGGAAGAATTCAGGCTGCAGACCAGTTGGCTCATTTTACTGACGTTCAGCTCCTCCTCTGAAAATTTCTTCAGGAGGGATCTTGGCCTCGTCTTCCGGGCAGATGTGCTTCAGGCTGTTGGATGACACTTGCGTTGTGCGATTTGTTTGGCAATTCGTTTATTATACAAACAGTATATTTAATGTTGTCGGTATACTGTAATGAAAACAATGTAACAAAAATAACAGTGGTTGCATTGCATCAATAGCAAAAATGAAGACACAAAACAATATTCCTCTTCTTTGTTATTTATTCAAATGACAAGATTGGTCAGGGGTTTGAATACTGTTGTCAGGTGTTGATATCAGCCTATTCAATTATTAATCAGCATGAGATTCCATCAAATTTTGTGATGGACAATCCGCCATGAAAATCTGTTTTTCAAAATGATGTAGTAAGCTTTTACTATCTATTGAAGTTAATATTACCTTAAATTGAATAACTATAGAGCAGGGCTGGACAAATCCCAGGTGCCAGGTCGCCGCTTCTCCTTAAAAGTTACAGCTAGCAATCCTTTTTATTAATATTATTGGTATTTATATAGCGCCAACAATTTCTGCAGTGTTTTACATGCTGCACAATTACATCAGTCCCTGCCCTCAAGGAGCTTACAATCTAACATCCCTATCTCACATACATACAGGGCCAATTTAAGCTGTAGGCTGAACCAAGAAAATATAACAGGTTCTTGCGAGCCTGGGTAGAGGAATCCCGTGCTGTTTTCATTGTATTTTGATAGTGGTCGCTGTCAGAATACCCGAACAGAGTTTGTCTGATTGACTGCAAGATCCATTTGGCTGAGAATTTTCCAACCTGCTCCTTCAATTCTCTGATTGAGGGATGCCGGGCAGAAGGGTGCCAACAGGGGCAGCCACTGTGCGAATTTCAGCCGGTTCATAAAAAACTCACCGTGTATAGCCTACTTTAGACAGGAGCCAATTATCTTTCTAGCATATTTTTGGAACTTAGAAGGAAACCCACGCAAGCAAAGGGAAAACATGCAAACCCCATGCAGATAGTGTCCTGACCGGGATTGGAACCGGGGACCCCCACTGCTGCAGAGCAGAAGTGCTAATCATGCAGCCTCATTAAGCAAATTTATCACCAAGAACCGGCTGAACTTCTCTCAGTGGGCCACCCTGTCCACTGGCTCTGGCGGAAATTTGTCAGTCAGGCGGCGCCTGCATCTATTCAGATGCTGGCACTGTTCAGGGATCTTGAACAGCAGGCGGGGTCGACTGTCAAAATACAATAGCCACAGCAGGCTAAACAGCAGGGATGAAGGAATCTGTTAGATGTTTTTCTGTTCAACTCAAAAGTTAAACAGAATAAATCGAACAGCGTATACCCAGCTTTACTTTAAGATTTTCTCTAGTTGTTGTCAATGGCTCCTAAAAAATAATCCTGCTGGCTCCAGGATTCCATATTCATTTGCCCACCCCAGCTATAGAGGTGCATTTAAAATGCTGTCAAAAGTCAAGTTTAGTAAATAGGATTATATTGCAGTGTTTTTCAGTCCTCTGACTCCTTATGATGAGCAACTTAGGAACACTTCACGTCAAGCAGTATCCTTGGCAAATATTTCCAGATTTTAATAACTCTGCATTGCAATGCTGTGTACAAAGAGTGCAATGACAATGGAAGGCATGTGCAGCGGTGCCATTGCTGCCTGGTGGGTTGATCGGGGCAGACGTCTCTGCAGTTGTCATGACAAACTCATCCAATCAGCCGAGGTTGGTAAACTCCCTCGTTTTAGTCCCCTGACGGTCCCGGTAAATACATGTCTGTGTTTTTCCTCGCCTCCTTTGTATGACAGAAGACACCGATGCTCTGCATCCACACTGCAGTTCTCTGCTGCGACCCAGTGTCTGAAGCTGAAAAGATGAGAAAAAGTACGCAGGCTAAGTTTTTCATCTGTGACTGAATCCAATCAGCGTCGTAAAGAACTGCTGTTTATGGGTTCTTGATACCAAGTGTCAAGGTGCTTAAGAGGCATAGATGTAAAATAATTCACTTGTCTCATGGCGCTTGTCTGTTTCACTCAATTAAACTCAAAACGGACTGCTGTGCATCTGGATTGCAGAACCACAATTACTAAATTTAGCAATCACGCTTTAGGAGAGGTTGACAAGTAGATTTTCCCCAATTTTTCTAGTGCACATTCGCTGCACGGTTAAAACAGTTCTCACACAGCCAATCTATTCTTTTGAACAAAGCCCGCATGTGGAAAAACTGTGTCCAAATCAGATGCGGTATGTTTTATGTAAATGTTACTGCAAGCCAGATTCAGAATGCAGTAGAAAAAAAAAAGTACTGTCATTTTTTTTTCATCTGACCTGTTCTGTTTAGCCAGGATGTGCAAAATGTAACGTTCTTCTAATTAATTATGGTTCTATCCAACCGTGTTATAATTTGATGGTGCTTATAGACATGAAGTGGTGCGTGCATGAACTAAGGTCTATTGATTTCAGTGGTACAGCTATTCCGAACAAATCAGCATTGTGCTGACAGTTCATATATATGGGCAGACAAAACAGAATACTGTACAGCTTTGTTTGAACATTGTAACATAGATTGCAGTAATGATCACCATGAGGGTGCATAGTTTATATAAATACTTAATGCTGGTATGGTATAGACAAATCATACACAATGGATTGGTGCATATTCTTGGATTAGACAGATGGATGCTGGATTAGACTGCTTGAGGATCACAGCAGTGCCATACTGTAAACCCTACACAGTCAGTTGAGCATATACTTAGAGAGACACAGAGAAACACATCACGTTGGTGTATACAGAATGTCTCCACAAGGAAATGGAAGTGGTGACAGATATATTGGGTCAAGTTACTGATAAGTGTGCTTATTATCAGGTTTACAGACGCAGCAATTCCTGACACAATACAAGTACATGCAGGACTATGGCAATGAGCCAGAGACACTGTAAACATGGGTGTAGTTATTACATCTCTGTACCCAAACACAATAAATGACAATTTGCACACACAAGAGATGCTAAGCGTGCAGTTTGTATAAAGATGGTGTACTGCAGTATATTGTGTATCGATTGGGTAGTCCTATAGATTTGCACTAAAATGTCAAGCTTGTGAGGGCAGCTCAATCTATCCTATTGTGTCTTGTTGTGTCGCTTCATTTCTCACTCTTGTTATTTTACTGTACAGGGGCATTTTATACGTTAATGATTAGAATTGTACTTGCTCATGACCAAGCTATTACACCCAACTATCCACCATTGAAAAGCATTGCCACAAACCCTATCACTCATTCTGAACAAGGCTCATTCTCCCAAGAAAATACTTGTATCTTTAAAGATGGCAGGAAGACTTCTGGTGCTTTAACATGCAGTACATATCCCATTTATCTGTACAGTGAATACAGATTGCTTCATCTGATATACTTGATGGGACAAGCCGATGTCAGACTGCTGCTAAAAACAGATCACCAATGGGAGGATGGCTAAAAAGCCTGCCTGGCTGTCCCATTGGAATCACTCCCTCTGTAGCTAGATAGAGCAAGTAACTGGCCCTGACAAAGCTCAAGTTTGATTGGAGCGATATCTCACTGCCTCAGATACAGAGGGAGCAATTCGATAGGGACAAACAGGCAACATCTTAGTTACCCTGCCGCCGACAATTTTGACAAATCAGTGGCAGGATTGCTAGCAACTGAGTTGCCTGTTGGATATCAGCCCAAGGCAGCCTCTCTCAATCAGGGTGCTCTGGCTTTCTGTCTTCCTCAGGAATGGCTCAAAATTTTGTTATGGTAGGACTCTGATGTAAAGGGGGGGGGGGGCTCTGATGTGAAGAGGTCTCTTGATTTACAGGGGGTACTTCAATGTGAAAGTGGGGAATCCTAGTTTTTTTTTTGCATTGGGTTCCCCCTTTCAAATCCATTGTATTTTAGACTGGGGTGCCTCAAGATTTTGCATACTTTTAAAGGGTATTGTGACTGACAAAAAGATAAAGGATTGCTGGTCTAAGGCTTCATTACTGCCCCTTTTTAGAAAAATAGCAAACAATGCCCCCAGAAAGGGAAATACGCCTAAATGTATGCTATAGGGTCCCTGGTGCATGTGTGCCATAGCTCTAACCTATCACTACAGCTGTGACACCGCTATTGAGCTGACACTATTTCTAGTGTGAACAGAGCAAAGCAATCATTACAGTAGTGATTAATAGTTCTGATAACCAAGAGCACTCACATTGTTATAAATGTGTGCATGTACATTCCACTGTAATACAGAGTATTGTGGCTGTGGAGGCTCAAAGATAAAGTGACACTAAACACAGGAGTTACATCTTAAAAATGCATTCAGCTACACTAACTATTAACAAAAATGTATCTTATTTGTGTATCACTCGGCTATAGATCCTCAAATCATCTCTGAATTGGTGCTGACACTGTCCTTCCTTATGGAGGGTGGCTACTTTTGTTCCTTAGGGTCCCTATGTGTGTTGTAAAGTACCCATCGCTCCAAGCTCGCTCCCGTGATAGACTGCAATCTCACATTTAGTTAGCTAATTTGTACTGAGATTGTAGAGACAGCAAATAAAACAATTTTTAGCAGATGCTGAAACATTTTAACTTCTGTGTGGTTTGTCTGGCTTTCTCTTCTTGACCCACTGACACCCATTATCCTTATCTCTTACCCTGTTTGTCATTTGGACTGAACGTGATCAAATCTACTCAATGAGGGCAGTGAAATCAATAAAAACCTGATAGAAGTTCTAACCCTCCCTTCCTCCATTTCAAACTAATAAAATTTTGGCTGCAGACATGATCCAATCACAAAAAAAGACTCCATAATCTCTCAGATCGCCCAAGCATGCCTATTTGTGACAAGGGAGATTAGGAGGGCACCCTTCAGCATTCCTCAAAGGAAAACAATGGTAAACCAAACCAGCCTATCAATTTTTTTCCCTTGAAATTTATGTGTGATAAAATCCCAGAGCGTCCATAAATATTCAACTGCTTCCCTAAACCGACAATAGCAGGCTGAATCAGACGCGGTCCTATAGATTAGGAGGTTGTCATATGACCACTTTTTCTGTTTGCGTTGTATGAAAATTATAGTAAAGTACACTTTTCATTGTATTTGAGGTTGAATAAAGACACAGGTCCATCAAGTTCAACCTTTGTGAGCAAGTGTCTGTTTATTTGAGTCTTTGTAATTTAGATGTTTCATGATTGGATGGGACAATAAGCATACGTGGACAAAAACAGGAATCAACCACCTGAACAATGGCTCTTTCTGTGTACAGCAGGTCTGAATGAGGAACCAAATTTCATAGGCGGTTTTACTGACAGATGGTTAATAACATGAATCTCATCTCTGCCATCCAAGTGATAAATGCATCTGTTCAATATAAATTCATTTTCTACACACAGATTCATATTGTGGATATCAGAGATATGCCATGTATGGATATTTTTTGTTTCAGAATCCAGGTTGATGCATTTAGACAGAACCTCATGCAGCAGTATGTTCTCTTGGTATGGTCAGTGATGAAATTGTCTGCTTCTGTCAACAAGAAAAGCTAGTTAATACAATTACACTAATTGTGTCCTTTCTCATTCTGTGGTGTCCCAGATTTCAATGTCATCATCTAATTAAATGGCGGAAGGCAATGTGTGCCTGGTGGCTAAATTTAAATGAAGTATGTCTAAAGTCAAAACTATTCTATTTTTTTAGTTTTGGGACAGGGTACCCCTTTTAGGTTTTTTTTTTGCTGTCTGTGTGCCTGTTTGGGGAATAAACAATTCCACTATTTGTACTAGGTACCTTTGTCGAGACAAAAGGTGATGGGAATTCCTAATTGATACGTATGTCAAGGAAACAGAAGGTGAGCGTAGATGTTCCAAAATGGACACTTGTTCGAGTGACAGCTTCTAAGAGGGGATTTCCTCTAACTTCCTGTTGTGTCTGTGGGTCAGGAAGCAAAATGAAATCCCCAATGGGACAAAAACAGCAGACAAATCATGACAGGGGCTCTAACGTTTTCTTTCCATATCCAAATTAAAAGTTTTGGCTTTAGATATTTATTACATGTATTTATACATAATATGAACAATGTATGCAGCATTATACATATTTTACACTCAAATCAGACCCTGCCCTCAAGGAGCTTACAGTACATCACATGCATACATACACATATTAGTGCCATTTTAGACAGGAGCCAGAATATCTTTAGAGTGTGGGAGGAAACCCACACAAGCATAAGCAGAACATGCAATCTCCTTGCAGATAGTGTCCTGGTTAGGAATTTAAACTGTGAGGACCCCGCTGCATCAAGCCAGGATTGCTGACCACTAAGCCACTGTGATTTGCTTTAAATGAATGCTGTTGTCATTGGCTACCCATAGGTTTGAGATGCAAGTTGTACAATTAGTCTTTAAGTGGGATCAAGTGACCATCTCACATTTATTGGCTGCTCCTGATCCAGATGATAGACTCCTATCAGGCAGGTTAAAAATCTTGTCCCAATTGCTACTGTTCCCCCTCTGAGATTTGTGGCAGCCATGTTTTTGACTGATTGCCTTTGTTTTCCTTGATGATAAACGGTGTTAGGAATTCTTTCTTGTTCTCTGACTGACTCTTCTCTATAATCAGAAACCAGCCTGCTTGAGCGATTCCAGTCTGCGTGATTATGGAAAGCATTTTTCCATTGACTGTTGAGTTGCCCTCTCATGGATGTGACCTGCTTCAGACAAAAAAAATCACTGTAAATTTTTCATTGAGGTAGGATAATTTTTAGCAAATAACAGAATGTGTACATCCTCATTAATATACATCTACTGTAACAATATTATTATTCTGTCCTATCACTTAATTGTATAACGCCACCCTTTCCATGCTGAGCTGATTACCAGCCACATTGAGCTGCACACGTCCACTGTGTGTGGAATAGCTATAGAAGGATTAGTGTAGGAGCTCTTTTACATCTATTAATACATTTGCAGTAAAGGAAAGACTTCATTAACCTTTAGTGAAATATGTTATAGTTTAAGGTCAGAACCAACATGATACAATGCTTGTTCACGGATTTGTGCCACTTAAGGTTACCCTAAGGGGTGTTAACAAATGCATCCTAACTTGTTGAAATATCTCTGTATGACTTGGCTGACCATTTCCTCTTCTCACTGAGGTATTAACCGCCCCATGTGCTGCTTCAGTCCAACACCGCAGAGGATAAGCAGATGGCTCACTGCCTCATGTCCTCAAAAAGGCATTTGCCCATCTATGGATGATGTGGTGATGCATGCAGGATCATAAGACTTTGGGGAAAAAACATTATGTAAATCCAGTTTCTGAATCCAAACATCAGGTAGGCTGATCTTCATTCAGTGCTTGAAATGCATCGAATCCCAAGAGAAAAACTGTAATAGCCTGTAGCTCACTAGTCCTTAGTTGTGGTGGCTGCATTTTCTTTTTCTTAGTTTTTTTATACTTTATTTTTTCCTTCCAGTAACACACATCCCGCCCTAGGGTGAGAACACTCACTGACTGTACTGTATAGAGGGGCAGCGTGGTCACCCTAGGACAGGAAGTGTGCTAGAATTAATCCCCTTCTCCTTATCGGCATAACAAAGCGGGGAAGGTGTTCTGTGGTTCACAGAGATAACCTAGGGAGCACTGATAAAGCTTCTTGAAATAAGACTGCATAGAGGACTGCACTGGATTTCTATCAGGTATTTTTGCACTTTTCAAACAGATGTAAAAAGTCACTTTCATTTGTATATTTAACAGACCAAAAGGGAGCAAATGAGTGAAGTTCATTGTTGGGTTTAGGTACACTTTAAAGCCTGAAGCTGACTATACACTGTTATATTTTTTTCATTCACACTGCGGGCTGAACAAACAAAATATAACAGGTTCTTCCATCCACCCTAAACAGCAAGGATGGATAACTCTCCTGCTGGGCAATTGTATGATGACAGCGGTGGGTGTGCTGCTTTCATGCTGCACCTGTTCACCCGAAAAATGTCCGACCGCCTCCTTCAATTTACACATTGAAGGATGCTGGACGAAAGTGTGCAGGGCCACGCATTGGGTGAATTTCAGCCAGTTCATCTAGAAATGTGCACAGTGTATGGCCAGCTTTACTTAGGACTTATATTGGATAGAGTAGGTTGTTGTTTATTCTTGGGGAAGATTTTGTTTGCTGTGTGGTCACTGAATTCTCCTTGTCCTGTGTGCAAAAGCATGCTTTTGTTTCTCAGGTGTGCATGGTTATGAGCAGACATCTATGCGCTGGACTAATGTTGTCCTTATATCAGAGGAAAATGGGCAATAGCTAGGGAAATACAAACTGGAAAAATGACTCGGAAGCATTAGCATTGGGACATTTTTCTGAAAGAACAGTGAAATTCAATGGAGTCTTCAAGTAGTAGGATTCACAAGCACCTTTCTTCAGAGTTATTACTGAATTTCCATTTAACTTTCCAAATATAGACATTACCTATATTATTCATTTTTTATTCATTTATTCATATTTTATGTCTTTCAAGAATGCTAGCGCGTAGCAGGTGTCTGTATATAGATAAAAAATTGGGTGACTGTCTGTTTGTAGTAACTATCTAGCTGGACTTTCTGCCGTCTTTGGCTTTCTAAACTTTTTTAGGGTTACACGTCTCAAAACATCTTCACTACCACTCATTGGCAAACTGAAAAATCTGTTAGCGATTCCTTTCAACAAACATCATGTACTACTTCCATGCTGGTACACACACATTCCTGAATCTAGTAGGAAAACAGTGGTAAATTATAAGCTGTAGCATGCTGTCTTGTAGGCCAATGTATAATTGGCCACCCATGTCATATTTTCATATTGAGCCTTACTGCAGAGATTAACTTTTAGAATTCTTCCCAGAATCACCGTTGCAGTCACGCGGAAAAGCTAGGCCGCTTTAATTCCAACTCATTAAAGTGCGGATTTCTATTAAATGGGCACCTTGATGTGTGGGAATCAGTTACTTTCTTCCGCCGCTGATATGTTTTTAGCCCAAGCACAGTCATATGACGGTGCTAATAGCATTACTGGGAAATTAAAAAAATAATTCACATGTAATAACAGCCAGGTTTAGTGTTGCTTTGTATTAACAAAGAAATCATAACTAGAAACAATTTAGCATAATCCAAATTAGCATAAGGTACAATGATTTCAAATTACCAATATAGATTAAGCTGTTAATTTCAGTGTGACGACAGGCAGATTGGGTGGTGTGCAGTAGTATGGAGGATACAACAAGGTAAGTAAACTCCAGTAAAAATTTCAGTAAGGCTGAATTAAGAAGAGTACCTTCTTTAAGTTTACAGTTCTCCCAAAAACTTTGTACACTGAATACAAGAGGATATAGAAAGTCTATTTTGCATTGCCCGACCTGCTGTGAGGAGGGGTTGGCTGTCACAGTTTTGAGCTGGCCTAGGTGAACTGGGTTCCCACCAAGTCCAGACTCTTCACTACCACACACCACTGCACATGTATAGTGCGAACAGGGCACATAGAACACAATTGTTCTCCATGTGCCCTGTTCACACTATACATGTGCAGTGGTGCGCAAATAAACGTAGCTCAATGGACATGGTGTGAATGAGTTTCTTCAGTGATTATTCTTAGTACCAGTGTTACATTGTTGCAGCTTGTTACTGCAGATCTCAGGCTTATTCTATGATAGCTTTAGCAATGAAGTGAAATTTAAAAAAAATTCTTACTTAAAATGAATTATACCTGTTCTAAGTAAGCCCTTGTTAACCATGATTATACCGCGTTACCTCATTCACCATTTTTTGTTTGTTGGTCATATGCACACTTTGTTTTTACTTTTTTTATAGTGTTGAGTTAAAACATACACAACATCTCAAAAACGTTATTTCAGGTGTAAATAACTCTACTCTACTTTGTTCCGGGAACATAATATTTGTGTCATAATAAATGTGACAAATCGCATATTAAAATGTGGACTTTGTATGTACCATAACACTTATTTTAAAATTATTTATATACAAACACTTCTTAGATGACACTACCAGCAAAAGAAAGCCTTGCGTTTATCTAAAGTTTTGCCTTTAGTTTTACTTTAAATAAGAGAATTCCCTGCCCGCAGATGCACATAAGCAAGGGAACAGGATGCAGTGATGTCATTGACCTTATATGGCCACGTGACTATATTTAGTCAATTACATTTACCTAATTTGGCCATATAAGGTCAATGATGTCGGCACAAGCAGCCCGCCCCTTTGGTTCCCAGATAGCAAGTAATTGTGCTGCAAGTTTGAAAATGACTTGCTAAACTATTGCAGACTTGCCAAGCTTCACAATGTTGTTGCACAATTACAGCAAGTCTGCATTGCAAGTCTCCAGACCAGCGAGCTTGCAGAGCTCTTGCTAAGATCTGCAGGACTTTTGCTGTAGACCTGCCAAGCAAATTTGCTACAAATGTAAAAAGTGTCAACTAGAACTTGTGCTGCAAGTGTTCTGCAAGTCTACAACTTGCCAGGAATGTGTGCAGCAAGTTAACAAAATTACAATTTCACACCGCCACAAGTTTGTGGCAAGTTATCCTTGCTATCTGGGTTTATGTTCAGCTTCAGGGCAGGTGGCCTCAGGGCCCTTCCAGTTTCAGAGGAGCTCATGTTCAGTCCCAGCCTGAGCTCATCCCTGGAAGTATATTACATTTTTGTTCTTAGGTTTAGTTATTTTTTAAGTTCTTTGGTAGGGTATACATGTATTAAATTTCAGAGGAGCTCATGTTCAGTCCCAGCCTGAGCTCATCCCTGGAAGTATATTACATTTTTTGTTCTTAGGTTTAGTTATTTTTTAAGTTCTTTGGTAGGGTATACATGTATTAAATTTCAACCGGCTGAAATTCGCACAGTGGGTGCCATTGTTGGCACCCTTCTGCCTGGCATAACTCGATCAGCTAATCGAAGGAGCAGGTTGGAAAATTCTCGGCCAAATGGAGCTTGTAGCCAATCAGTGACAGGCTCTGTTCAGGTATTCTGACAGTGGCAGGTGGCTGCTGTCAGAATACAATGAAAACAGCAGGGGATTCCTCCATACATGCTCATAAGCATCGATAGAGGAATCTGTTATATGTTCTTCGTTTTTCGGCAGGTGGAACAAATAAAATATACAGTATATGTGTCTACCCAGCTTTATACAAAATCCACTAATAATAATAAAATAGAGGTTCCGCACACATTTTAACAAGTTCAGATTTGAATGTTTTCAGACTGACAAATACTTTAGTTAGTTACCCTTTTTTTATGCAATGAAATACAAAGAAAGAAGCATTGTTATATAAAGACTCCAGCTGGGCCCCCAGGGGCCATAGGCCTGCTAGTGGCTGCCACCTCCTCTGTCTTCTTCCTGAAAAAATGAAGTCTGATCATTGCAGAATTCTGTGTAGTAATTGTGGAAAACAAGATTAAGGTTGACCTTCTCCTTCAGAAAAGAAGGACTGAAAACATATTACAAACGGAAAGGCAATGGACCTTATATTTTTCATCTGCTTCTATTTGACTACTGTATAAACAAGAGCAAACCACAAGGGTCAAACCTTAAATATATTGCATTTTGAAAGCAGCAAAGAAAACAAAAGGGTAAGAAAATCTGATTTAAAGGGCTAAAGAAAATGTAATTAAAGACACAGTCCACCTTTTGAAAAAACATGGAATAAATGCGGTCATATTGATAAAATAATACATGTGCATTTATTATATTTTTGCTTTAAGGCCTGCAGAGCATTTGCAACCAGGATCAGTGTGCCATCGGTGCAATGACCCGGCTTCTGGGTCCCCCATGGTCAGATCCATATGGAGGTATGGACCTGACTGGAGGAGGTGCCTCTAAAGGACAGCAGTGGGGGGATTGCCAGCATGCTCTTTACAATTCCCATTTCCTGCAGTGGCAGATAGGACTTGTAGTTAATGTTTGTAAACAATCCCGGCCTGGATGACGTGGCTGAGCCTGACTAAATTAATATTTTTTTAAATGCTGCACCCTAGATGGTTGAGGTAAGCAGGGAGGGGGTGGGTTTTGGGGATGGGGTATATGAGACCATCTTTCACTGTACAACCTAAATATGATATAACTGGAATGTATTTAGCTAAGTTACACTGAAAGTTTAGTTGGGCTTCATGGCCATCTGGAGAGGGGTGGTGATTGAAGACGCACTCCTGCTAATTGCTCTTCCTACACTTTACATGACAGCTTAGGAATGCCCACTATCAGGCAGATTGTGGAACCAATTCCAGAAAACCCAAATTACAGCACATGTTGCATTTCAAAAGACTAGCTTCACATGGTAGTCACCTCATGACAAAGCGATAATTGCTTCATTAATAGTTTTTTTGCCCTCTTCGGCAGATGGGAGATTGGTAAATATCTGTGCAGAAATCTGTACTCTATCGGACCATCACAGCCATTTCAAAAGCTCACACTTGTAATCTGCCCAGTTAATTAAATGCATCAACAGAAGTAAAGCTAAACCTTTTTTTTTTGGGCGTTCCTTCTATTTTGGGCCATAAGAGTACATTTAAAGGCTATTTATGGTGTAAAAACTAAAGAGGGAAAACGATGTAAAGCACACAGTGAATCCAGGAATTTGTTGAAAGTTACGATGTTCAGATACCAGTTCAGATACCAGTGCCGATACTTGGCATTTTTACGAGAACTACCAGGGTCACAGTGGTTGCAGCTGGGACCTGGCTCTGGCGCTCCACCACTGTCCTGAAATCATTAGTCTGTATTTCAGATTTTCGAAAAACTGTCACATGACACTAAACAAACATGTATCAGTATCTGTATCAGTATCTGTAAAATTGTAAAAATGTATCAGCATCTGTGAGTACTTGGACAAGTACTTGTACTTGGTCTTGAAAAAATGGTATTGGTGCATCCCTAATATACTGTATACATATATAAAACAATTACCACTATCCAATAACACTTCCCAGAAACTCCACCCATGATCTGAGACCTCACCATAATCTAGTTAATTGCATACACATTTACAACCAAGGTTGTGGTGGGGTTTTTTATATGAGGACTCAGAAGGTTTAGAAAATCGTATAAATTTATTGAATTCATAAAAGATATTTGCATAATAAAACTTAAAATCAATGCCAATAAACAAACATGATTGTCAAGTATATATATATATATATACAGGTGAAACTCGAATAATTAGAATATCGTGCAAAAGTAATGGCAGTAATTGCTGCAAAAGGGGCCCAAACCAAGTACTGAGTACATATGCATGCTTGTACTTTTCAGAGGTCCGATATTGTTCTATGTACAATCCTTGTTTTATTGATTGCATGTAATATTCTACTTTTTTGAATCCTGTGTGTGCCTCTCTCGCTAGATTGGATTTAGTAGGAAACAAACAACAAACGGGTGAACTTTGAGGAGGAAACTTTATAGACTTCAAAGATACAAAAATCCCATCGGACCTTTTTGTGCATCTATGGCTCCGCTGCTCCAATTTCTCTGAGGGTGACTGGAATCTGTCCTGTCCTCCTGGAGCTGGGTCCCTTCATGACCTCTGATCCCTGGATTCTTGTCGGGAAATAGAACCCCCTGAGAAAGCTCAAATGTGAAACGCGTAGGGGATCAATGGAGCGATACAACTCTGCATATGTAACACTATGGTCGATAAAGAAATTACATTATGAAATGAATATGAATTATGCATGATATAGATATATACATAAATAGACAAGGAATCTAGGGACTTGACAATTATGTTTGTTTATTGGCATTGATTTTAACTTTTATTATGAAAATATCTTTTATGAATTCAATAAATTTATACGATTTTCTAAACCTTCTGAGTCCTCATATAAAAAAATCCCACCACAACCTTGGTTGTAAATGTGTATGGATATATAAAACAAATCATACAATAAAACAGGGAGGCACAAATCCGAGGAGCCCCGATTGCTCCTTCAAAATGACAGCTGCCTCCTAACTTTTGAGTTTTTTTCTAGTCTAGTCTTGGAGCTGGAAAAGTATCTGTACTTGTACCAGGTATGGTACTTGGTATCTGAACATCCCTAGTTGAAAGTGATGGGCAGAGGTGCGTGGCTAAGAGCCAGTTGTGCACGCCCACTTTCGATGTCTGTAGGAGAGGGGCGAATCCCTGCAGGGGGAAGTGATTGACCGTCGCCACTTGGAGCAGAGACTGAGAGATGAATGATCATTGGTCATGTGATCGCTCAGCTCTCAATCTATAGAGCCGGTACAGGGCAGCTGCAGCGTTCCACTCCAGCTCTAAGTATATTTTACTGTCCCCATGCATCTCCTTTAAAGCAACTCAATTGATGCAGCAAAAAAGAGTGTAAAAGAATAAAGTGAAAACTTGCCTCTCCTGCTGCCTGCGCCATTGAACGGTACTCAGTTGCTAAGGAGTTCTCTGCAGAAAGCCACACACTGATGACATCTAAACTTGCGTAGCATTATTGAATCTGAACATGAACTGCAACCCTGCCTGGGATCGCTCCTTCTTTATTGCATTTCACCCAGCACGGGCTTGATTTCAGACATAGAGGAAACTGGGAAGGAACATGCAACAAGTATGCTTTGAGCGTAAGATAAATGAATACATTAAACTATAATGTATTTATTGTATGAATAAGGGGATACATACAAAAAATACATTAAACTACAAAGAACCCAGCGTAATCCTCAGAACAATATAAAATAATAATACAAACTTTTCCTAAAACTATTACAGGTTGAGATATTTTATCCATTACAAAAACCCTTCTAAAACCATAAACATTTTATTGTGCAGAAATCCTGACAAATTTTCGATTTAGAAAAAGTTTAACAAATCCATATGAGGAGGTGGCTTAAGTTCCATCAGGTCTGATGCCCTCAGTGTGCGGCTTTCTGTTCTCCTGCTGAATCTATAGTAGAAAAAGGCAAAAGCCCTATAGTGGCAAGGAATTGAAATACCTACTTCATATTGTTATGCATATGCAGGGATTGGGAGACAGCCCCAATGACTATAGCTGTTTTAGAGAAATGTTAACAAAAACAAAAGCTACTTTAAAGGACTGTTTATGGAGAGCCAATATATATATGCCTAACCAACCATTTCTACAGATAGATGCAGTTGTATTTTGCAAGGTCTGTTCAAAACAAAAGTTTCCAGTGTACCAGTCTATTTAGGAATGTTTGGTGTGCTGTATTCAGGCATTTCTGTATAATTAATGCAGTTGAGAACTTTGGCAGAGTACAGGAATGACTTAATTGTTTGCTTTCTGTAAACTGACAAAGCTTATCACGTGTGCCCTTCGCTCAGCAGCTGCTGGATACATACACCTATAAGGGGATAGTTCAGGTGAGCAGCAAGCTCACCACACAGTCTTTCCCAAATGCAGAACTAGGTTGCAGCAATCCATATCATTGGCTTCAGCAGTCACCTTTCATTGTTCTGATCAGTGTACGAGGAAGTTGCAGTGATGGTTGGTGGAAGGTGTATGCTGTGTAGGAATGTGCAGCAGCACCAGGCGTGGAATATAAACGTGTGATAAGGATGTATAGTCATCATCCAGAGGTGCAGAGATGGGTGTGCAGAGTAGATGCATAGTCCTATACAACCGGCCCTTTGAGGGTAACCATACTGCTGATGCGGCACCCGATGAATTTGAGTTTGCTACCCCTGGTGTAAGGTAACATTTGATGTTGATGTGGATTATACACTTTACCTATTTTTGCAATCCTTTGTTAACCAGAAGGCAAGTAAATCAGCTGCAGTCTGGAACTTGTTCATAGGAGAGAGGGGGAGCCATGATTTATATGTGGCCCCCATACGGTATCGCTGAAGCCCCATGTTTCCTTTAGTTTTGAACTACCCTATTTTTTATTAAGCCTGATAAATCTAAAGCTGGCCACATAGAAAGGATGGTAGAATCCCACTGCCGGACTATTGTATTCTGACTGCTGGCACTTGGAGCTTTTAGAATATCCTAAAGTGACTGTATCTGATTGGCAGAAGTCACTGTGCGACTGACAATTTTCAGCCTGACTCCTTCATCCAAAGTTGTTAGAAAAATCAACCTTTGTCAAACAAAGTGGTGGGAACAGGGCAAAAATTCATGCAGTGTATGGCCAGCTTTACAGAAGAGAAGAAGTCTCATGCCCCTTTCAGTGCTTTTCAACCCCACCATGCTCCTGCTGGGTATAAATGCTAGGAATTTGGGATGTTATAATTAAAATTTTGGATTTAGTAAACCAATAAAGCAGCACAGTCAAAATGTTATTGCAACATTTCATTTATTTTGTTTTAATTTTATTTCATTGCTTGTGAACATCCAGGGTACCACCTGCCGTCCCTTGGCGATGCTGACACATTTTAGATGTGTTGTGTTTTTCACAACAAGGCCCCATTAGAATTGACTTATATGGCAAAACTCTTGTCAACACTCCCAAAATGCACCACAGTGTGTTTTTTTTTTTTGGGGGGGGAAAA